>NC_135963.1:2835698-2913198 GCF_053455715.1 Rhinoraja longicauda
AGGACCTCTTTGCTCCTATACTCAACTGCTCTTGTTACGAAGGCCAACATTGCATTGGCTTTCTTCACTGCCTGCTGTACCTGCATGCTTCCTTTCATTGACTGATGCACTAGGACACCATTCAGATAATAATCTGCCTTTCTATTCTTACTTCCAAAGTGAATAACCTCACACTTATCTACATTAAACTGCATCTGCCATGTATCCGCCCACTCACACAACCTGTCCAAGTCACCCTGCAGCCTTATTGCATCTTCCTCACAATTCACACTACCCCCCAGCTTAGTATCATCTGCAAATTTGCTAATGGTACTTTTAATCCCTTCGTCTAAGTCATTAATGTATATTGTAAATAGCTGGGGTCCCAGCACCGAACCTTGCGGTACCCCACTGGTCACTGCCTGCCATTCCGAAAGGGCCCCATTTATCCCCACTCTTTGCTTTCTGTCTGTCAACCAATTTTCTATCCATGTCAGTACCTTACCCCCAATACCATGTGCCCTAATTTTGCCCACTAATCTCCTATGTGGGACCTTGTCGAAGGCTTTCTGAAAGTCGAGGTACACCACATCCACTGACTCTCCCCTGTCAATTTTCCTAGTTACGGATAAGGTTACGGAGTACTTAGAAGTTCACGATAAAATAGGCGGAAGTCAGCATGGCTTTGTGAAGGAGAGGTCTTGCTTGACAAATTTGCTGGGATTCTTTGAAGAAGCAAATAGCAGGACAGACAAAGGAGAGTCAGCAGATGTTGTTTACTTTGATTTTCAGAAAGCCTTTGATAAGGTGCCACACGTGAGGCTGCTAAGGAAGATGAGAGCCCACAGTATCAAATGGCAGATACTAGCATGGATAGCAGGTTGGCTGGATGGCAGAAGACAGAGTGGCAACAAAGGGGGCTTTTTCTGGTTGGCTGCCAGTGACTAGAGGAGTTCCGCACGCGTCAGTGCTGGGACCGACCGCTACTCTTCACGTTATAAGCACGGTGGCGCAGCGGTAGAATTGCTGCCTTACAGCGAATGCAGCGCCGGAGACTCAGGTTCCATCCTGACTACGAGCGCCGTCTGTACGGAGTTTGTACGTTCTCCCCGTGACCTGCGTGGATTTTCACCGAGATCTTCGGTTTCCTACCGAGACGTACAGGTATGTAGGTTAATTGGCTGGGCAAATGTGAAAAATTGTCCCTAGTGGGTGTAGGATAGTGATAGTGTGCGGGGATCACTGGGCGGCGTGGACCCGGTGGGCCGAAGGGCCTGTTTCTGCGCTGTATCTCTAAATCTAAATCTATATTAATGATTTGGACGAGGGGATTGAAGGCTTTATGGCCAAGTATGCGGATGAAACGAAAACAGTTGGAAGGCCAGATAATGTAGAGAAAGCAAGGATTCTGCAGATGGACTTGGACAGGTTGGGAGAGTGGGCAGAGAAGTGGCAGATGGAATACAGTGTAGCAAAGTGTGGAGTCATGCATTTTGGTCGTAGGAATAAAGGCGTAGACTATTTTCTAAATGGGGAGAGAATCCTAAAACCGGTGCCAAGGGACTTGGGAGTGCTGGTGAAGGATTCCCAAAAAGTTAATCTGCAAGTCGAATCAGTCGTAAAGAAAGCAAACTCAATGCGAGCATTTATTTGAAGAGGGCTTGTATACAAAAACAAGGATGTAGTGCTGATGCTCTATAAGACTCTAAGGTGCTGGTAAGGCCGCATTTGAAATATTGTGAGCAATTTTGGTCACCATATCAGACGAGGTTTACAAGAATGATCCCAGAAATGAGTAGGTTAACCTATGATGAGCGTTTGTTGGCCCTGGGCCTGTACTCGCTGGACCTTTGAAGAATTAGGGCGGACCTCACTGAAACATACAGAATAGGGAAAGGCTTGGATAGAGTGGATGTGGAGAGGATGATTCCACCAGTGGGAGAGTTTAGGACTACAGGTCACAGCCTCAGAATTTAAGGATGTTCTTTAAAGAAGGACGTGAGAAAAAATGTATTTGGCCAGACGGTGGTGAATCGGCAGAGAACCAAGACTTTGCCAAAGAAAGTCACGAGTAATCTCATGGTATAAAACTTACTATAAATAGTTCTATGGATGCCTGAAATTGAACAAAAGATAAGCACATTTTAACGTGGGTTCCTCACGGACTGAGGGAGGAGATATATTGGGGAATGGCAGAGAAATGAGACAAATATTTTGTCTTCCACACAGAAAGGGTGGGTTGCCGTCCCAGGTTGGAACGGCACGATGGCGCAGCGGTAGAATTGCTGCATTACAACCCCAGAGACCCAGGTTCGATCCTGACCACGGGTGCTGTCTGTACGGAGTTTGTACGGTCTCCATGCGAGTGCGTGGGTTTTCTCCGGAATCTTCGGTTTGCTCCCACACTCCAGAGACTTGCAGGTTTGTAGGTTAATTGGCTTGGTATAAATTTAAATTTCAGAATTCAGCAGAAGAGCACCAGAAATTGTTTTGAAAGGGTAAAGTGGAACACCACATCAATCTAGACAGAAAAGTAACCGTTATGCAGTTATATAAAAATATGCCTGGTCAGGCAGCATCTCCGGAGAAAAGGAATATGAATGAATGAATGAATATTTTATTGTCACATGTAACAAGTCACAGTGATATTCTTTGTTTTGCATACCCAAGGGTTGCAGAGTTGAAAATAGACACAAAACGCTGGAGTAACTCAGTGGGACAGGTAGCATCTCTGGAGAGAAGGAATTGTCCAGAGTTGCTGGCTGTCCCGCTGAGTTACTCCAACATTTTGCGTCTACCGTTTAAACCAGATTCTCCAGTTCCTTCCTACACATTTTGTATGCAAGGAGTCGCCACATAAAGGGCGCCGACCAAGTTACAAGAATCCCAGCTTAGCACAAATCATTTTGAACACATTCCATTTGTGATTCCCCTTTAGTTCTCGGCGCCCCCCCCCCCCAGGGTCCTCCTTTATTCTCCCTCTTGGTGATGTTCAGGTCAAGTCAAGTCAAGTCAAGTCAATTTTATTTGTATAGCACATTTAAAAACAACCCACGTTGACCAAAGTGCTGTACATCTGATTAGGTTCCAATGGAAAAAAAAAAAGGTCGAGGAAGGGTCTCGACCCGAAACGTCACCTATTCCTTTTCTCCAGAGATGTTGCCTGACCCGCTGAGTTACTCCAGCATTTTGTGTCTATAAACTAGACAAAGATATTTAGATAAAAAAGGTCAAAAGCTCCCTCTAAAGCTCGCAACCCAGCTGAGAAAAACACATTACACTCCCAGCTCTGTACATTTCCTTCAAAATATTCCTTCTAACAATGAGATAAGTGTTACTTACTGGCAGACTCTTTACCACTGAAACTTTACATAAGAACACAAGAAACAGGAGCAGGAGACAGCCCTTTGATCCAAATTTGTCATTCATCAAGATCAAAAAATAAACTGTTGTCAAAATTCAGTGGGTCAGGCACCATCTGTGAAGGAAAAGACTCATAGTGATTTAGTTCAGTTTAATGTCAAATGTACCGAGGTACAGTGAAAAGCTTTTGTTGCGAACTAAGTCATATAGCATGGAAACAAGCCCTTCGGCCCGAGCTGACCAAGATGCCCCATCCCACCTGTCTGCGTTTTGCCCAAATCCCACTAAACCCGTCCTATTAGCTTTGAGAGTGTAGTGGGAACACAGCTCATACAGTGTGCAAGGATGAAGTGCAGATGCTGGTTAAACTGAAGACAGGCACAAAAAGCAGGAGTAACTCAGCGGGTCAGGCAGCATTTCTGGAAAAAAGGAATAGGTGACTTTTTAAGTCTGAAGAAGGGACTTGATCCAAAATGTCACCTATTCCATTGCTCCAGAGATGCTGCCTGACCCGCTGAGTTACTCCAGCTATAGCCAGTATAATGAAGTGAAATGGAGGGGTGAGGCAGGGACTGGTAGGTGAGAAGTGGAACCAGGTGAGAAAAGGGATGAGGGGGAAAAGGAGCCCCATGGGCTACCCCCTAGTCCTCCCATCCCATCCTAATCACTCACCCTTCCCCTGGCACTCCCTTGCAACGTGCAAGCTGCAACACTTGCCCACACTCCTCTCCCTCCCCACCTTCCAGGGACGCAAACAGCCTTTCAGGTCGGGCAGAGACTCACGTGCACCTCTCCAACCTGGCCCATTGCATTCAGTGCTGGCAATGTGGCCCCCTCGACATTGGTGAGAGCAAGGACGATCGAGGACGTGTCGCACCCTGGCCGCTCCCTCTTCCCCCCTCTCCCATCAGAAGTGTGAAAACGCACACCTCCAGATTCAGGGACAGTTTCTTCCCGGCTGTTATCAGGCAACTGAACCATCCTACCACAAGCAGAGAGCAGCGCTGAACTACTATCTACCTCATCTGTAATCCTCGGGCTATCCTTGATCGGACTTTGCTGGTTTTATACCTTGCATTAAACATTATCCCCGAAACGTCACCCATCCATGTTCTCCAGAGATGCTGCCTGACCCACTGAGTTATTCCAGCACTCTGTGAAAAGTCACCTATCCATGTTTTCCAGAGATGCTGCCTGAGTCGCTGAGTTACTCCAGCACTCTGTGAAACGTCTCCTATCCATGTTCTCCACAGATGCTGCCTGACCCGCTGAGTTACTCCAGCACTCTGTGAAACGTTACCTGTCCATGTTCTCCAGAGATGCTGCCTGACCCGCTGAGTTACTCCAGCACTCTGTGAAACGTCGCCTATCCATGTTCTCCAGAGATGCTGCCTGACTCGTTGAGTTACTCCAGTACGTTGTGTCTATCTTTGGTGTAAACCAGCATCTGCAGTTTATGTTTAGTTTCTTTCTCTTTGCTTTCTTTCTGGAAGTAAGATAAAAAAGGTGCTTTGAATTGAACTGAAACCCATATGTTTGTTGGCACAAGGTTACACAGTTTTAATTTATCCTTGAGGCTCTATAAGGCACTGGTCAGACTGCATTGTGAATAGTTCTGGGCCCCATAACTGAAGAAGGATGTGCGGGTGTTGGAGAGGATCCAGAGGTTTACGAGATTTATCCCACGAATGAGTGCGTTAACATATGATGAGCATTTGACGGTACTAGGCCTCTACTCGCTGGAGTTTAGAAGGATTAGGGGGGGACTTCATTGAAACTTACAGAATAGTGAAAGGCCTGGATAGAGTGGATGTGGAGAAGATGTTTCCACTAGTGGGAGAGTCAAGGACCAGAGGTTATAGCCTCAGAATAAAAAGATGTACTTTTAGAAAGGAGATGAGGAGGAATTTCTTTCGTCAGAGGGTGGTGTATCTGTGGAATTCATTACCACAGAAGGCTGTGGAGGCCAAGTCAATGGATATTTTTACGGCAGAGATAGATAGATTCTTGATTAGTATGGGTGTCAGAGGTTATGGGGAGAAGGCAGGAGAATGGGATTGAGGGGATAAGATAGATCAGCCACGATTGAACGGCAGAGTAGACTTGATGTGCCTAATCCTGCTCCTATCACTTATGAATTTATAAAATAGTCATCTTAAATATAAACTAGACCAAATGGATCCGTTGGGCCCATTCCTCGTAGGGCTTCCATTGTGACCTGGGGAAATCGGGTTTTTTCTTTAAAATAAATTGTTTAAAACAAAAATAAAAAGAATCTCAATGAACTAAAGATCCCATGTAAAATCAAGAGGCCGAGATGGATCCGAAGGACAAATGGTATAGCTAACAAAAGCACCATCTAGTGGATGGAAAGGGTATGGGCCACATTTTCTGGGAAAAACGAGACATAAAGTATTGGAGTAACTCAGCGGGTTAGGCAGCATCCCTTGAGAACATGGATAGGTGACGTTTTGAGTTGGGACCCTTCTTCAGACTGTGTGGTCTTGTGGTCTGGGGTCACGTGTGGCGGCGCCGTAACGGCTGTGGCTTGCTGGCAGTCTGTCCTTTTTCCTTTTTTGTTTGTGTGTTGGTGTTGGGGTGGTTTGTTTTTGGCTGTGTATATGTGCGGGGGGTGGGGGAAATCTTTCTTTTTTTAGGTCTCTTCCTCGGGGCGAGGCTCAGCCGCGGGGCCTTCCATCGCCCGGTGCGGCTCGGCCGCGGGGCCTTCCATCGCCCGGCGCGGCTCGGCCGCGGGATTTTCCATCGCCCGGTGCGGCTCGGCCGCGGGACTTTCCATCGCCGGTGCGGCTCGGCCGCGGGACTTTCCATCGCCGGTGCGGCTTGGACGCGGGACTTTCCATCGCCCGGTACGGCTCAGCCGCGGGGCCTTCCATCGCCCGGTAAGGCTCGGCCACGGGGCCTTCCATCGCCCGGTACGGCCGCGGGACTTTCCAGTGCCCGGTGCAGCTCCGCCGCAGGACCTTCCATCTCCTTGCGGGGGCTGTGCATGTCGGTCGCCTCGGTAGGGGTCGAGCTGTCTGTCCGTGGGAGGGGCATGGGGGAAGAGAGAGGAAGATTTGTTGCCTTCCATCACAGTGAGGGGGTGTTTGGAGTCACTGTGATGGATGTTTGTGTTGGGGTTGTGTGTCTTGTGTTCTTTTTTTTTGCTCTGTGACTGCTGGCAAATGAATTTTGTTCGGTATCGAATGACAATAAAGGTATTCTGTATTCTGTAAGTGGGGTGGGGGCAAGAGCTAAAAGAGAGGAGGGGCAGGACAAAGTGTGAACACAGTCTGAAGAAGGGTCTCAACCCTCAATTCCTTCTCTCCAGAGATGCCTCTTGGTCCCGCTGAGTGACTCCAGCATTTTGTATGTATCTTCGGTGTCGGCATCTGCAGTTTCTTTCTACACAGACTCTGAAGTCTTCTTAGACTGAAATCTTCCTAGACTAAAGAATCTAGAGTCTTCTTAGTCTAAAGAAGGGTGCCAACCCCAAACCTCAGCTATTCTTTTTCTCCAGAGATGCTGTCTGACCCTCTGAGTTACTCCAGCTCTTTGTGTCTATCAATTGTAACAGGAGTTCCTTTTTCCTAAATTCCAACTCCTCCATAATAATAAAGGCCAATTTTACCATTTGCTTTCCTAACTGCTTATGTTACCCAAACCCTGGCATTGTTTCATGATACAAAACGTGGATCCTTCTATTCCACTCATTTGGTATAAACCAGCATCTATAGTTTCTTCCAACACATAAAGCAGTACAGTACAGGTACGGGCTCTTCGGCCCACAATTTTGCTCTGGTTTATTCTCACCCACATGTTTCGAACATAATGTTGTATCCTTATTGTTTTGATGTGTTTATGCTTTATTCTTAATTATTAACTGTATGTTTGTGATGTCATTTGGGACAAGTCATTCTATGTTCCAGGAAGCCATCTGCCTATCTATTCGAACATCAGTCTAAAGTAGGGTCCCGACCTGAAACGTCACCTATCCATGTTCTCCACAGATGTTGCCTGACCTGCCGAGTTACTCCAGCACTTTGTCTGAATCAGTCTCAAGATGGGTCCCGATCTGAAACGTCACCTATCCATGTTCTCCAGAGATGCTGCCTGACCCGCTGAGTTACTCCAGCACTCTGTGAAACGTCACCTATCCATGTTCCCCAGAGATGCTGCCTGACCCGCTGAGTTACTCCTGCACTCTGTGAAACGTCACCTATCCATGTTCCCCAGAGATGCTGCCTGACCCGCTGAGTTACTCCAGCACTTTGTGTCTTTTCAAGCTTTGGAAACTGGGTGTTTAGCAGAGAAGATATGCTTGATATAAAATAAATAATATAAACTATTTGATTTCAGGCCAAAGAAGGGTCCTGACCCAAAACGTCACCTAACCATGTTCTCTGAGCTAAAATTATTAAAATATTTTGGAGGGATATAGATCTCGGGCAGGCAGAGATTAGTTTAATTTGGCATCATGTTTGACATAAACATTGTCGGTCAAAGGTCCTGTTGCTGTGCGGTACTGTTTCATGTTCTAAACAGGAAGCCGCAGGGCAAAGAATAACAAACCAAACAGGTTCCAGCCCGAATCATTACCTATTTCTCCAGAGATGCTGCCTGACTTGCTGAGTTACACAGCTAATAATGGCCTGTTTCCTTGATCACCGTTACGTTTTTGCATATCTTTTATTTATTTGAGCGTCTTTGAGTGTTAGAAAGCGCTATATAAATGTATTATTATTATTATTTGATCTGCATCTCTATAGCACTGTCTATATCTCTCATTTCCTTTTCCCCTGACTCTCAGTCTGAAGAAGGGCTTGTCTCGAAACGTCACCTATTTATTCCAGAGATGCTGCCTGACCCGCTGAGTTACTCCGGCATTTTGCGTCTGTGTTTTAAATAAGTATGTGATTTGTTTATCGACTAATCCCTGACCTATCATCTTCTACTTATGAATGTAGATTCAGTTCAGTTTAGTTTATTGTCACGTGTACCGAGGCACAGTGAAAAGCTTTTGTTGCGTGTTAACCAGTCAGCAGAAAGACAATACGTGATTACAATCGAGCCGTTTACAGTGTACAGATACATGATAAGGGAAGGTAAAGCAAGAAATTTTGCTGCTGGAATAGAGATTTAAGAGTGTGGAGCGATTGTAATATGTGATTGTACATCTGGTTCTGTGGCTAGCATGCAAATAGTCACCTGGGATGGTCGCCATCTTAGCCCACCAATGGGCTTGGCCGGTAACTGAACCCACAGCACCATTAGGCTGCATGAAAGGCCCCACCTGACTTCCCGTCAACACCACTGCAAGGCATTGCTCAGAAATGGAATTAAATAAGGCTCATTACTCAGGAAATCAATAGCTGCCAAGAATCATGTAGATGTGTGCCAGTGGCTCAATTACATCTTCTCAGTGACTGCTAGATTTATTTCTGAGAGGTGCAGCAACCAAGCAGAAAGATCGCAGCCCTAAAACAGAGCTGTGGAGTGGGACCATGAGTCAGTCCCCTTCCATGGTGTTCCAAGCCTCCATATATCACGGGTTGTTTTGTTTCAGTCAGAGACTTAGAAATCAAACCCAACTTTTTGGATTGGAATCAAAGAACTCTGACAACTGAAAATGCAAACCAAATGTGTTGGATATCAATGAAGTTGGTAAAATACATCTGTTCAGATGGACCGTGTTCTGACAGGGATTACATCTGTTCTTTCCCTGGCTCTCCCCCCTCCCTCCCTCAACCCACACGTTCACTTTTATCATTGGATCGTGCAATATTTGAAACATGAGGGTGGGCTCATCAGAGCTATAGGTTGAGGTTCGTTATTGTCACGTGCACCGAGGTACAGTGAAAAGCTTTGGTGTGCATGCTGTCCAATCAGGTCAGATAATACTGTACATGAATACAATTTCAAGTCAAGACTTTGCGAGCTCCAAGTACAGGCGGCCCAGTGGTGCAGCGGGTAGAAGCGCCAGAGACCCGGGTTCCATCCTGACCTCAGGTGTTGTCTGTGTGGAGTTTGCACGTTCTCCAAGTGTGAGGTGATGCACTTTGGCAGAAATAACGTGGAGAGGGAGCACACCATGAATGGAAGGACCCTAGGGAAGACAGGTACACAAGTCCTTGAAGGCAGCAGGACAGGTGGACAGGGTGGTCAAAAAGGCATATGGGTTACTGGCCTTCATTAGCCGGGGCATCGAATATAAAAGTAGGGGGGTAATGATGGAATTGTACAGAACACTGGTGAGGCCACAGCTGGAGTATTGTGTACAGTTCTGGTCACCACATTATAGAAAGGATGTGATAGCTTTGGAGAGGGTGCAGAGGAGATTCACCAGGATGCTGCCAGGGATGAAGGGCCTCGGCTATGAGGAGAGACTGAGCAGACTGGGGTTGTTTTCCCTGGAGCAGAGAAGGCTGAGAGGGGACATGATCGAGGTGTACAAGATCATGAGGGGCATAGATAAGGTAGATGGCGGGGAACTTCTTCCACTGGTGGAAGGTTCAACAACGAGGGGACATAGATACAGGGTAAGGGGAGGGAGGTTTCGGGGGGATGTGAGAAAGAATTTTTTCACCCAGAGGGTGGTTGGAGTCTGGAACTCACTGCCTGGGGTGGTGGTGGAGGCGGGAACACTCACAATGTTTAAGAGGCATTTGGATGGGCACTTGAAATGCTACAACATTCAAGGCTACGGTCCAAATGCGGGAAAATGGGATTAAAATTAGACTGTGTTTGGTAACGGGCGGCGCGGACACGATGGGCCGAAGGGCCTATTTCTGTGCTGTAGGACTCTATGACTCTATGACATTAGCAAATTTGCAGATGATACAAAGCTGGGTGGTAGTGTGAACTGTGAGGAAGACGCTATGAGTTGCAGGGTGACTTGGACAGGTTGTGTGAGTGGGCGGATGCATGGCAGATGCAGTTTAATGTGGATAAGTGTGAGGTTATCCACTTTGGTGGTAAGAATAGGAAGGTAGAGTATTATCTGAATGGTGTCAAGTTAGGAACAGGGGATGTACAATGAGATCTGGGTGTCCTAGTGTATCAGTCACTGAAAGGAAGCATGCAGGTACAGCAGGCAGTGAAGAAAGCCAATGGAATGTTGGCCTTCATAACAAGAGGAATTGAGTATAGGAGCAAAGAGGTCCTTCTGCAGTTGTACAGGGCCCTAGTGAGACCGCACCTGGAGTACTGTGTGCAGTTTTGGTCTCCAAATTTGAGGAAGGATATTCTTGCTATTGAGGGCGTGCAGCGTAGGTTTACTAGGTTAATTCCCAGAATGGCGGGACTATCATATGTTGAAAGACTGGAGCGACTAGGCTTGTTTCCACTGGAATTTAGAAGGATGCGAGGAGATCTTATCGAAACGTATAAGATTATTAAGGGGGTGGACATGTTAGAGGCATTAAACATGTTCCCAATGTTGGGGGAGTCCCAAGGGGCCACAGTTTAAGAATAAGTGGTAGGCCATTTAGAACTGAGATGAGGAAAAACTTTTTCAGTCAGAGAGTTGTGAATCTGTGGAATTCTCTGCCTCAGAAGGGGGTCAGGAGAGTCAGGGGGTTTTGGGGAGAAGGCAGGAACGGGGTACTGATTGAGAATGATCAGCCATGATCACATTGAATGGCGGTGCTGGCTCGAAGGGCCGAATGGCCTCCTCCTGCACCTATTGTATATTGTCTATTTCAGATACATGGCCTGACAACGTCTCCTCCCACTGTCCACACACGACTCCGGATGGCAACAACTGCCTTTGTGATTGTAGAGGACTCCTCTGCATATCCACGCCTCTACGTGGTGAACTTTAGGAGGAGAGGAGCACCCCTGTCCCCAGCCTCCATCAAGGGTGTGGATGTGCAGTTTTTACAAGGAGTAAAAATACCTTGGAGATAACCTGGACAGTAAACTGGACTGGTCCAGGAACGCTGAGGCACTGTCTAAGAAGGGACAGAGCCGGCTGTACTTTCTGAGATGGCTCCGCTCCTTCAACGTCTGCAGTGAGATGCTGCAGATGTTCTATCAATCGGTGGTGTCCATCTTCAATGCTGTGGTGTGCTGGTGAAGGCTGTGGATGGCAACAGAATCAACAAGCTCATCAGGAAGGCTGGCTCCGTCCTGGGGGTGGAGTTGGATTCACGGGAGGTGGGCTTGGAGGGGAGGATGCTCCTCAAACAGCATCCTGGACAATGCAGCTCACCCCCTCCATGACACACACTGACCAACCTGAGGAGCAACTTCAGCAACAGACTGGTCCCTCCAAGATAATAGATCAGCTTGTCCTTCAAGCATTTAATTTCCTGAATAGTGAAGTGGTCTTACACACTTTTGATAAATTAAGTTGCAGTTTGCTTCTGATCAATGCTTTTCAGTTCAATAGTCAGTAAATCAAGTTGTACCGTGCTATAATGTTTAAAGTGGAACCTGATATATTAAACCCACACTCACATTAATCGGTGCCTTCTCTGTAGCTTGTAATGCTGAACGGGAGAGTTTTCTTGTATAATTTGATTGATTCCTGGGCCTAAGAGTTGAAGTGGTTCTTATGAATTGTCCAAGATGCTCCTCAAACTGTGGAGCATCCTGGTCAATACAGCTCACCCCCTCCATGAGTCACTGGTCAATCTGAGGAGCACCTTCAGCAACAGACTGGTCCCTCCAAGATGCAGCACAGAACGCCACAGGAGATCCTTCTTCCCTGTGGCTATCAAACTGTACAACCCCTCCCCTTCTGTCGTGGGTTAGACTGGCTCCTCCTCTCCCCTCCCCCCCCCCCAATTTTTGCACATCTCTAAACATGGACTTTCCACTTTAATTTAATGTTTCATGTCTCCTGTCGTGTTTTATGACTGTTGGCAGAAACCAATTTCTCTCCTGGAATAAATAAAGAAGCATGCAGGTACAGCAGGCAGTGAAGAAAGCCAATGGAATGTTGGCCTTCATAACAAGTGGAGTTGAGTATAGGAGCAAAGAGGTCCTTCTGCAGTTGTACAGGGCCCTAGTGAGACCGCACCTGGAGTACTGTGTGCAGTTTTGGTCTCCAAATTTGAGAAAGGATATTCTTGCTATTGAGGGCGTGCAGCGTAGGTTTACTAGGCTAATTCCCGGAATGGCGGGACTGTCGTATGTTGAAAGACTGGAGCGACTAGGCTTGTGTACTTTGGAATTTAGAAGGATGAGAGGAGATCTTATCGAAACGTATAAGATTATTAAGGGGTTGGACACGTTAGAGGCAGGAGACATGTTCCCAATGTTGGGGGGAGTCCAGAACAAGGGGCCACAGTTTAAGAATAAGGGGTAGGCCATTTAGAACTGAGATGAGGAAAAACTTTTTCAGTCAGAGAGTTGTGAATCTGTGGAATTCTCTGCCTCAGAAGGCAGTGGAGGCCAATTCTCTGAATGCATTCAAGAGAGAGCTGGATAGAGCTCTTAAGGATAGCGGAGTCAGGGGGTATGGGGAGAAGGCAGGAATGGGGTACTGATTGAGAATGATCAGCCATGACCGCATTGAATGGCGGTGCTGGCTCGAAGGGCCGAATGGCCTCCTCCTGCACCTATTGTCTATTGCCTATTGTCTATTGTACCGTATTGTATCGTATCGTACTTCCTTAGAACATGAAGGCACTTTAGTAGGTCAACAAATACTCTTGAATTTCTACAGCTGCACAGTAGAGAGCACACTGACTGACTGGTTGCATGGTTCGGCAACACGAATGCCCAGGAACGAAAGAGATTACAGGGAGTGGTGGAAACTGCCTCATTCCACAGAAATACAAGTGCTAACACAAAATCCTCAGCTCTCACTACTTAATCCAAACTCCAATGATTAGTTCAAATATTTCCTCTTTGAAAATGTAGTTTATTTACAAGTATCTGTACTACTAATTGATGTCATGCCGCATAAAACCAGCACTTTTGACCCAGCAATGGCAGACCACCCATTCACACTTCAGTTTTGTTTCTCAACAAACACGTCAACACACCGTTACCCTGTGCTTTGACAGAAATACGTGGAACACAATAACAAAAGTGATGCTCTTTAGTTTCCTAATGTTTTCTGTGACGGCTGACTCACAGTGGGAGAGTCCAGGGCACTCAGTGCGTTTGCTGGCAAAGGCCTTCGAATCCGAAGACATCGCACTCGTGGAGAGAACAGAATGCAGGTTAGAGCAGGTGAATTCAGGCTCCTCGATCCTTTCACCGCTCTTGTCCCAGTTGATGTGGGGGGGGAAAGAACTTTGGACCACTGCTACACGCCGTTCAGGAAAGGCTACAAGGCCGTTTCTCTCCCTCCTTTTGGGAAATCTGACCACGCTGCCATTTTCCTGCTGCCGGAGTACAAACAACGGATAGTACGGGAAGCGACAGTGACGAGGGACGTAAAGCGGTGGGCTGACCATTCAGAGGCCATGCTGCAAGATGCACTGAGCGAAGTCGACTGGAACATGTTCCAAGCAAGTTCCAGAGACGTAAATGAGTTTGCGGAAGCGGTTACGGACTTCATTGCCACAATAGCCGATACCATCATCCCCACGGTAAGGGTCAGTATCTTCCCTAACCAAAAACCCTGGGTGGACAGGTCTATTCGCGTGGCCTTGAATGCTCGCACCGCTGCTTACAACTCCGGCCTGGCATCCGGCAACATGGACGACTACAAGGGAGAGTCCTACCGACTGCGAAGGGCAGTGAAGGATGCAAAAAAGAGGTACCGGGACAAGATGGAGTCACAGATGGAGCAGCAGGACACCAGGCGCCTTTGGCAGGGGCTACGGACTATAACTAGCTACAGGTCCAGCACCCCCTCAACCGGAAGTGCCGGCTCCTCCTTAGCTGATGACCTGAACTCTTTTTACGCACGGTTTGAGACGGGTAACACCACCAGCTCGCCGTCTAAAAACAGCACCGAAGGGGCGCTGGCTAGCAAGGCTGGAGGGGGATCCACCGCCGGGGATGTGCACACATTCTCGGTGTCCGAGCATGAGGTGAGGTGGGCTCTGACGCGTGTGAACACGAGGAAAGCTGGAGGCCCAGATGGTATATCTGGGCGAGTACTAAAGTCTTGTGCTACTCAGCTTGCTCCAGTGCTCACCACAATATTCAACCTCTCCTTGGCAAAGTCCGTGGTCCCTGCATGCTTCAAAAGATCCATCATTGTACCGGTGCCAAAGAATGCCTCTCCAGCGTGTTTAAATGACTACCGACCGGTGGCCCTCACCTCGGTTGTCATGAAATGCTTGGAGAGGCTAGTCAAGAAGCACATCTGCGCCCTCCTTCCTCGCAACATGGACCCACTACAGTTCGCATACCGTCCGAACAGGTCCACGGATGATGCGGTCTCCCAGGTTCTACACACCGCTCTCTCTCATCTGGACAGCCAGGGGGGCTATGTGAGGATGCTGTTCATTGACTTTAGTTCAGCATTCAACACAATAGTCCCCAGCAGACTGGTTGAGAAGCTGCTGGAACTGGGGCTTAGCACCCCTCTGTGTGCCTGGGTCCTGGACTTTCTCACTGCCAGGCCCCAAGTGGTCAGGATGGGGGAACACACATCTAGCTCCCTCACCCTGAACATAGGATCCCCCCAGGGCTGCGTCCTTAGCCCCCTACTGTACTCCCTGTACACACATGACTGTAGGGCCAGGTTCAGCTCAAACTCCATCATCAAGTTTGCTGATGACACTGTGGTGGTGGGCCGGATCTCCAACAACGATGAGAAGGCCTACCGGGAGGAGGTGGCTGATCTGGCACTCTGGTGTCAGGACAATAGCCTCCTCTTGAATGTCACTAAAACAAAGGAGCTGATTGTGGACTTCAGAAGGGCTAAACATCCAAGGACGTACACGCCACTGGAGATAAATGGGTCTATTGTGGATAGGGTGAGCAGTTTCAAATACTTGGGAGTCCGCATCGCAGAGGATCTGACGTGGGCAACGCACATTGCCGCACTGGTGGGTAAGGCTAAGCAGCGCCTTTACCACCTTAGACAACTGAGGAAATTCAGAGTGTCGCTGAGGATCCTTCATTGCTTCTACTCTGGGGCTGTAGAGAGCATCCTGTCCGGCAACATTACAGTCTGGTTTGGGAACAGCTCTGCCCAGGACAGGATGGCCCTGCAGAGAGTAGTGCGTTCGGCAGAACGCACCATGGGAACTACACTCGTCCCCCTGCAGGACCTATACATCAGGAGGTGCAGATCCAGAGCAAGCAAGATCATGAGGGACCCCTGCCACCCCAGTAACGGACTGTTCCAGATGCTACGGTCAGGCAAACGCCTCCGCTGTCACGCTGTGAAAACGGAGAGGATGAGACGGAGCTTCTTCCCACAGGCCATCAGGACTGTCAACTTTGATAACCCCAGAGACTAAATTTTTGTCGACACTTTTTGTGCTATGTTTAGTAACTTATTAACTTTATTTATATGCTGTAACTGTAATTATTTTTGTGCACAACCCGCAGGCATTGCCACTTTCATTTCACTGCACATCGAGTATGTGTATGTGACAAATAAATTTGACTTGACTTGACTTGTAACTCGTGAGTTGAATGCCAAGATGTTTCGCTGAAGCTGCCGAGAGCAATGGGGATCAATGGCAATTAGTTTTGCAGAGATCCTGTTCATCAGTGATAGGAGCAGAATTAGGCCATTCGTCTACTCCGCCATTCAATCACGGCTGATCTATCTCTCCCTCCCTCTTAACCCCATTCTCCTGCCTTCTCCCCATAACCCCGGACACCCGTACTAATCAAGAATCTATCTATCTCTGCTTTAAAAATATCCATTTGGCTTCTGCAGCCTTCTGTGGCAAAGAATTCCACAGATTCACCACCCTCTGACTAAAGAAATTCGTTCCCGTCTCCTTCCTAAAGGAACGTCCTTTAATTCTGAGGCTGACCTCTGGTCCGAGACTCTCCCACTATAGTGAAAACATCCTCTCCACATCCACTCTATCCAGGCCTTTCACTATTCGGTACGTTTCAATGAGGGCCCCCCCCATCTTTCTAAACTCCAGTGAGTACAGGCCCAGTGCCGACAAACGCTCATCATAAGTTAACCCACTCATTCCTGGGATCTTCTATGCGGTAGTAATTACAAATGCTTTATGTATTGAGGGGAGAATTCCAGCTTTCCCTGCAGAAACTGCACGTTTGTTACAAACAAGAGAAATAAATGCAAGTAAGGATTTCATTCTTCCGTTTCGGGACATACGACAATAAACCACGCTTGACACAAAATGCTGGAGTAACTCAGCAGGACAGGCAGCATCTCTGGAGAGAAGGAAGGGTTCTGGTTCTGGTTGATTATTGTGCAAACACCTCATAAGTGGCTATCTCGCGCAGGTCGGAGTAGTGATTAAATGTTGAAGTGGGCCTTTTTGACCAAGTTCAGGAGATCTAGTTGCTCAATCCCCTTTTTAAATGACTGAACATTGGGAGCGGCACGTGTGGTGGCATATTCCATTCCCTTATCGTCCTTGGGTAAAGGGAATATTGGTAGCAATGTTTATTGGAATTTAGCGAGTTGATGATGTAGGGACCAGTATTTTGTCTGATTTCATGGCAGTTGGTGCTCTGGGATGATGGAAATCTGATGGCGTGATTTTGTGAATCTCCTTGTAAATTGCAATAAATCTTAGACTGATTCTGCGGAGCTCTAGGGTATCCCATCTGAGAGAAGACAGCATATTATTCACGCTTGATTTGCGCTTGTGGTCATTACATATAAAGCAAGCTGCTCGGCATCTGGGTGTCCTAGTGCATCAGTCACTGAAAGGAAGTATGCAGGTACAGCAGGCAGTGAAGAAAGCCAATGGAATGTTGGCCTTCATAACAAGAGGAGTTGAGTATAGGAGCAAAGAGGTCCTTCTGCAGTTGTACAGGGCCCTAGTGAGACCGCACCTGGAGTACTGTGTGCAGTTTTGGTCTCCAAATTTGAGGAAGGATATTCTTGCTATTGAGGGCGTGCAGGATAGGTTTACTAGGTTAATTCCCAGTATGGTGGGACTGTCGTATGTTGAAAGACTGGAGCGACTAGGCTTATATACACTGGAATTTAGAAGGATCAGAGGGGATCTTATTGAAACATATAAGATTATTAAGGAGTTGGATACGTTAGAGGCAGGAAACATGTTCCCAATGTTGGAGGAGTCTAGAACCAGGGGCCACCGTTTAAGAATAAGGGGTAGGCCATTTAGAACGGAGATGAGGAAAAACTTTTTCAGGCAGAGAATTGTGAATCTGTGGAATTCTCTGCCTCAGAAGGCAGTGGAGGCCAATTCTCTGAATGCATTCAAGAGAGAGCTAGATAGAGCTCTTAAGGATAGCGGAGTCAGGGGGTATGGGGAGAAGGCAGGAACGGGGTACTAATTGAGAATGATCAGCCATGATCACATTGAATGGCGGTGCTGGCTCGAAGGGCTGAATGGCCTCCTCCTGCACCTATTGTCTATTGGCATTATACTTTCTCCAGGGTCATCTTGGTGTTGGTGTTGAAAGGATCCCATACAGCTCCACAATACTCCAATTTGGGCCTGACCAAGGACTTGTAGGCATTCTCTTTGACGGGTGTACTACATACGTGAACATTTCTTTTAAGAAGGCCGAGAGTCCTATTTGCTTTGTTAGACATTTGACTAATATGCGTCGCCCAACTTAAATCTTTGCTTAATTCGACTCCTAGATATGGGTGATGGTCGACAGCAAGCAATGTATGGCTACCCATGTTGTGTTCTAATAAAAGTGGTTTAGTCTTGTGTGAGACATGCGTGGTGTGACATTTGATTGTGTTGAATGACATCTGCCAGGTTTTTCCCCACTCACAGAGAGCATCCAGATCCTTCTGTAAGGACAAGCTGTCTTCTGGTGTTTTAATCTCTATAAATTATGGCATCATCTGCGAAGAGTCGAACTCTGGACAAAACTGCGTTTGGAATGTCATTGATATACAGTAGGAAGAGCAATGGACCCATGGCAGTCCCCTGTGGCACACCTGATGTCATAGGAGCTTCAATAGACGTCTCTCCCTCCGAGAGAACTCGCTGGTGTCTCCTTGTCAAAAAGATCTCAATCCATTTTAAGAGGTTGCCGTCTATTCCTACATGGTTGAGCTTGTGCAGGAGCTGCTTGTGAGGAACCTTATCAAAAGCCTTACTGAAGTCTAATATAATCAGGTCAGTCTGACCCTTGTTATTGAGTGACCTGGCTAGGTCATCGATGAGTCCCGCCAGTTGGGTTTCACATGATCGACCCTGTCTAAAGCCATGTTGGTGGTTTGTTAGTACCTTGTGGAAGTCAATATGGCCCATTATATGTCGGTGGATTATATGTTTGAGAATCTTGCATGGTATGGAAGTCAGTGAAACTGGGCGATAGTTTGCAGGATGTATCCTATCTCCTTTTTTATAGATGGGGACAATGTTAGCATTCAGCCAATCTCCTGGAAGTTCTCCACTCTCCACAGACTTCTGAAAAATCTTTTGAAAGACTGGAGCTAAGCTTGCTGCACAATTCTTTAAAACTCTGGCTGGTATCTGGTCTGGCCCTGATGCCTTCTTTGGTTTTATTTTTCTTTGGTTTTGGGTCGAGACCCTTCTTCGGACCCGAAACGTCACCTATTCCTTCTATCCAGAAATGCTGCACGTCCCGCCGAGTTACTCCAGCAGCTTTTGTGTTTACCTTTGGTGTAAACCAGCATCTGTAGTTCATTCCTCCTCAACCACTCTGGACACTTGTTATCCAACCAAGCGTTTAGTTTACACAGCCGCGGCAGTTGCTGAGAATGGCCACAAGATGGTGCTTCCAGTCATAAAACACAACAAGTGGAAGGTCCAGGATAGGAGATCTGCGAAGATTTGGGGGGGGGGGGGCGGGAGGTGGAAAGCCACTGGGAAAAAGGATCTCCTGTGGCGTTCTGTGCTGCATCTTGGTGGAACCAGTCTGTTGCTGAAGGTGCTCCTCAGGTTGACCAGCGTGTCATGGAGGGGGTGAGCTGTATTGACCAGGATGCTCCGCAGTTTGAGGAGCGTCTTGGACAATATATAAAATCCACTTCAACTCTTAGGCCCAGGAATCAATCAATTTATACAAGAAGACTCTCCCATTCAGCATTACAATCTACAGAGAAGGCACCGATTAATGTGAGTGTGTGTTTAGTATATCGGGTTCCACTTTAAACATTACAGCACGGTACAACTTGATTTACTGACTATTTAACTGAAAAACATTGATCAGAAGCAAACTGCAACTTAATTTATCGAAGGTGTGTAAGACCACTTCACTATTCAGGAACTTAAATGCTTGATGGACAAGCTGATCTATTGGATTTTAGCAGAGAGTCCCACAGCACGGCAAAAGGCCCTTCGGCCCAACTCGGCCATACTATGATTGAGCTAGTCCCATTTGCTTGCATTTGGCCCACATCTCTGTAAAAGTTTCTATCCATATACGGGTCTAACTGTCTTCTAAAAGTTATCACGGCACCTGCCTCTGCACCTTCATCAGGCAACTCGCTCCAAATAGGTAGGCACCCACATCTCTGAAGAAATTGCGTGCAGCGTAGGTTTACTAGGTTAATTCCTGGAATGGCGGGACTGTCATATGTTGAAAGACTGGAGTGACTAGGCTTGTATACACCGGAATTTAGAAGGATGAGAGGAGATCTTATCGAAAACGTATAAGATTATTAAGTGGTTGGACACGTTAGAGGCAGGAAACATGTTCCCAATGTTGGGGGAGTCCAGAACAAGGGGCCACAGTTTAAGAATAAGGGGTAGGCCATTTAGAACTTAGATGAGGAAAAACTCTCAGTCAGAGAGTTGTGAATCTGAGGAATTTTCTACCTCAGAAGACAGTGGAGGCCAATTCTCTGAATGCATTCAAGAGAGAGCTAGATAGAGCTCTTAAGGATAGCAGAGTCAGGGGGTATGGGGAGAAGGCAGGAACGGGGTACTGATTCAGAATGATCAGCCATGATCACATTGAATGGCGGTGCTGGCTCGAAGGGCCGAATGGCCTCCTCCTGCACCTATTGTCTATTGTCTATTGCCTGTGCCCTCAGGTTTTAGATGCTCCTACCCTGGGAAAAAGACTGTGACCATCCAATTATCTACGCTCCTCATGATTTCTATCCCCTCTATGTTCACCCTTCAGTCTCCAACGCTGCAGGGAAGAAACACCTATCCGGACTCTATTTATAACTCAAGCCAGCCAATCCTGTCACTATCCTTTCCTGCAGCCTTTCCAGTTGAAGGTTATCCTTCCAAGAACAGGGCAATCAGAATTGGACACCTTACTCCAAGTGCAGCCAAGGGTGGCACAGTGGCGCAGCGGTAGAGATACTGCCTTGCAGCGCAGAAACCTGAGATCGATCCTTACGGATCTGTCTGTACGGAGTTTGTACGTTCTCCCCGTGACCTGCTCCGAGATCTTCGGTTTCCTCCCACACACCAAAGACGTGTAAGTTTGTAGATTAATTGGCTTGGTATAAATGTATAAATGTAAAATTGTCCCTAGTGTGTGTAGGGTTAGTGTGCGGGGATCGCTGGTAGGTGCGGGCTCGTTGGGCCGAAGGGCCTGTTTCGCGCTGTATCTCTAAACTAAACTAAGCGAAACCTACATCTTGTACAGCTGTAACATAGCATGACCCCCCCCAACACCTCTATCCGGTACCCTTTATCACTATATCTACCTGTAGTCACCGCCCTGTCAACCTGGAGTCCAGATGAAGCATCCCAACCTGAAACATCGACTGTCCATTTCCCTCCACAGATGCTGCTCGACCCGCCGTTTCTCCAGCAGATCATAAGGTCATGTGATAAGAGTAGAATTAGGCCATTTGGTCAATCAAGTCTACTCCATCATTCAATCATGGCTGATCTATCTCTCCCTCCTAACCCTATTTCCCTGCCTTCTCCTCATAACCTCTGACACCCGTACTAATCAAGAATCTATCTATCTCTGCCTTAATAGGGGCAGTGTTGGACCTCCTGTTAGGAAATGAGACGGGTCAGGTGACGGAGGTATGTGTTGAGGAGCACTTTGGGTCTAGTGATCACAATGCCATTAGTTTCAATATAATTATGGAGAAGGTCAAATCTGGACCAAGGGTTGAGATTTTGGATTGGAGAAAGGCTAATTTTGAGGAGATGAGAAAGGATTTAAAAGGAGTGAAATGGAACTTTTTGTTTTATGAAAAGGATATAATAGAGAAATGGAGGATATTTAAAGGTGAAATTTTGAGAGTACAGAGTCTTTATGTCCCTGTTCGGTGGAAAGGAAAGAATAATAATTTGAAAGAGCCGTGGTTTTCCAGGGAAATTGGACACTTGGTTCGGAAAAAGAGGGAGATATACAATAAATATAAGCGGCAGGGAGTAAATGAGGTTCTTGAGGAATATAAAGAATGTAAAAGGAATTTTAAGAAGGAAATTAGAAAAGCGAAAAAAAGATATGAGGCTGCTTTGGCAAGTAATGTAAAAGTAAACCCCAAGGGGTTCTACAGATATGTCAATAGCAAAAGGATAGCGAGGGATAAAATTGATCCATTAGAGAGTCAGTGGACAGCTATGTGCTGAGCCGGAAGAAATGGGGGAGATATTAAACAATTTCTTTTCTTCGGTATTCACCGAGGAGAAGGATATTGAATTATGTGAGGTAAGCGAAACAAGTAGAGTAGTGATGGAAATTATGAGGATTAAAGAAGAGGAGGTACGGACACTTTTGAAAAATATAAAAGTGGATAAGTCTCCAGGTCCTGATAGGATATTCCCTAGGACATTGAGGGAAGTTAGTGCAGAAATAGCAGGGGCTATGACGGAAATATTTCAAATGTCATTAGAAACGGGGATGGTGCCGGAAGATTGGCGCATTGCGCATGTTGTGCCTTTGTTTAAAAAAGGTTCTAAAAGTAAACCTAGCAATTATAGACCTGTTAGTTTGACGTCTGTGGTGGGAAAATTAATGGAAAAGATACTTAGGGACAATATATATAATTATTTGGATAAACAAGGCCTGATTAGAAACAGTCAACATGGATTTGTGCCTGGAAGGTCATGTTTGACTAATCTTCTTGAATTTTTTGAAGAGGTTACCAGGGAAATTGATAAGGGCAAGGCTGTGGATATTGTCTATATGGACATCAGTAGGGCATTTGACAAGGTTCCACATGGAAGGGTGATTAAGAAGGTTAAATCGTTGGGTATTAATAGTGAGGTTGCAAGATGGATTCAACAATGGCTGAATGGGAGATACCAGAGGGTAATGGTTGACAATTGTATGTCAGGTTGGAGGCCAGTGTCTAGTGGAATACCCCAAGGATCTGTGTTGGGTCCACTGTTGTTTGTCATTTGCATTAATGATCTGGATGATGGTGTGGCAAATTGGATTAGTAAATATGCAGATGATACTAAGATAGGTGGTGTAGTTAATAATGAAGTAGAGTTTCAAAGTCTACAGAGAGACTTGGGCCTTTTGGAAGGGTGGGCTGAAAGATGGCAGATGGAATTTAATGCTGATAAGTGTGAGGTGCTGCATTTTGGTAGGACAAATCAAAATAGGACGTACAGGGTAAATGGTAGGGAATTGAGGAATGCAGTGGAACAGAGGGATCTGGGAATAACTGTGCATTGTTCCCTGAAGGTGGAATCTCATGTGGATAGGGTGGTGAAGAAGGCGTTTGGTATGCTTGCCTTTATAAATCAGAGCATCGAGTATAGAAGTTGGGATGTAATGTTAAAATTGTACAGGGCATTGGTGAGGCCGAATCTGGAGTATGGTGTGCAGTTCTGGTCGCCAAATTATAGGAAGGATGTCGACAAAATGGAGAGGGTACAGAGGAGATTTACTAGAATGTTGCCTGGGTTTCAGCACTTAAGCTACAGAGAGAGGTTGAGCAGGTTGGGTCTTTATTCTTTGGAGCGTAGAAGGTTGAGGGGGGACTTGATAGAGGTTTTTAAAATTTTGAGAGGGACGGACAGAGTTGACGTGGGTAGGCTTTTCCCTTTGAGAGTGGGGAAGATTCCAACAAGGGGACATAGCTTCAGAATTGAGGGACAAAAGTTTAGGGGTAACATGAGGGGTAACCTCTTTACTCAGAGGGTGGTGGCTGTATGGTATGGGCTTCCGGTGGAAGTGGTGGAGGCAGGCTCGATTTTATTATTTAAGAGTAAATTGGATAGGTATATGGATAAGAGGGGATTAGAGGGTTATGGGCTGAGTGCAGGTAGATGAGACTAGGTCAGGGAGAGTGGTCGGCGTGGACTGGTAGGGCCGAACGGGCCTGTTTCCGTGCTGTAGTTTTTATATGGTTATATGGTTATATGGTTAATAATATCCATTGGCCTCCACTGACTTCTGTGGCAAAGAATTCCACAGATTCACCACTCTCTGACGAAATAAATTAATTAGTCTTATCTCCTTCGTTAAAGGAACATCCTTTAATTCTGAGGTTATGACCTCTGGTCCTAGACTCTCCCACTAGTGGAAACATCCTCTCCACGTCCACTCTGTCCAAGCCTTTCACTATTCTGTAAGTTTCAATGAGGTCCCCCCTCATTCTTCTAAACTCCAGCGAGTACAGGCCCAGTGCCGGCAAACGCTCATCATATGTTAAACCCACACATTCCTGGGATCATTGTTGTAAACACCCTTTGGACCATCTCCAGGACCTGCACATCCTTCCTCAGAATTGCACAGTGTCCGGGCCTACAGTGTCCGGGCCTACAGCGTCCGGGCCTACACCGTCCGGTCCTACAGCGTCCGGGCCTACAGCGTCCCCCGGGCCTACAGCGTCCGGGCCTACAGCATCCCCCGGGCCTAATACGGGACAAGGGCGTTCCGGTACGGGACAAACCAATTTAGCCCAAAATACGGGATGTCCCGGCTAATACGGGACAGTTGGCAACCCTACTCTCAGCCGAACCCACGTAAATTATTTTTCATTCCAAATCTGAAGAGGGAGAAGAAAAATAACACTCTTTAGAATGGCATCGTTTTAAAGTTTGAGCCTGTCAAAATATCACCAGTGCTGGAAGAATTCCAAAAGGCTGTGGAGGCCAAGTCAGTAGATATCTTTAAGGCAGGGATAGATTGATTCTTGATTTGTATGGGTGTCAGGGGTTATGGGGAGAAGTCAGAAGAATGGAGTTAAGAGGGAGAGATATATCAGCCGTGATTGAATGGCGGAATAGTCTTGATGGGCCGAATGGCCTAATTCTGCTCCTATCACTTATGAACAAGCATCTTTGCTCTCAACTCTTATTGCACACACTACTCCAAATGCAGCTTGACCAGCCAGCACCTTATAGAGCCTCAGCATTACATCCCTGTTTTTGTATTCTAGCCCTCTAGAAATAAATGCTAATATTGCGTTTGCCTTCTGTCCCGCTAAGTAACTCCAGCATTTTGTGTCTATCTTCCGTGTCAACCAGCATCTGCAGTCCCTTCCTACACACTACGAGACTGTTTGTTCTCACGTGCAGTAAGGTAAGGGAAGGTTTAAGCACATATAGAGGTCGTCATAAATCACTCACCATCTCATCAAATGGTGCCACAAGCTCAAGGAGGGCTTGATTAATTGAAGCTTGAAAATTCATTTCTGCACATCTCGTAGGTCATGTGAGCTCTGCTGGAGTGTGATTGCCGATAGATGTCATGCCCTGTGGCAGGAACTCGAAACAAGCAGCAGCATCTATGTGGAAACCTGCCACGTGTGAGGTTGAACCATATTTCATGGTCCATTATATCACAGGCCCATCACAATATGAGATAGAGAGATAGCGAGAAATTTAGAGAGATAGCGAGAGATATGGAGAAATAGAGATAGTGTAGAAAAGATAATTGCAGATGCTGGTTTAAATCGAAGATAGACAGTCTGAAGAAGGATCTCGACCCGAAACGTCATCCATTCCTTCTCTCCAGAGATGTTGCCTGACCCGCTGAGTTACTCCAGCATTTTGTGTGTACCTGAGATAAAGAGGGAGAGGTGTATAGGTAGGTAGGTCATGGAAATGGGCCCTTCGGCCCATCCATCGCCCGTTCACACTAGTTCTATGTATTCCACTTTCTCATCCACTCCCTAACACATCGGGAGCCACTTACAGAGGCCAATGAACCTACAAACCTGCACGACTGCGGGATGTGGGAGGAAACCGGAGCACCCGGGGGAAATGCTCACAGTCACAGGGAGAGTGTACAAGTTCCACACAGACAGCACCTGACATCAGGATCAAAGCTGGCCCTGTGAGGCAGCAGCACTACCTGCTGTGCCACCGTTCTGTCCTTTCACTGTTTGATTTAGATTTTTCTTTTAGATTTAGAGATACAGTGCGGAAACAGGCCTTTCGGCCCACCGAGTCCGCGCCGCCCAGCGATCCCCGCACACTAACACTATCCTACACTAACAAGGGACGATTTTTACATTTACCCAGTTCAATTAACCCACATACCTGTACGTCTTTGGAGGGTGGGAGGAAACCGAAGATCTCGGAGAAAACCCACGCAGGTCACGGGGAGAACGTACAAACTCCGTACAGACAGCGCCCGTAGTCAGGATTGAACCTGAGTCTCCGGCGCTGCATTCGCTGTAAGGCAGCAACTCTACCGCTGCGCCA
This sequence comes from Rhinoraja longicauda, assembly GCF_053455715.1. NCBI lineage: Eukaryota > Metazoa > Chordata > Chondrichthyes > Rajiformes > Arhynchobatidae > Rhinoraja > Rhinoraja longicauda. Next base: position 2,861,657 of record NC_135963.1, read on the forward strand.
CCGTGCTACTCTCTAAAAGCAGCAGCAACAAAAAAAAAAATCACTGTTTGGATATTCTTTAATGCTTCCATCTGCAACCACCAATTCAATTTATTTTAAAATGTTGGCAAGATATCTACATCATTCACTCCAATTGTACATTTTACTTGCTTCTCAATTTACTATTTAAAAATGCTTTCTCTCCAAAATCTGTTACATCCAATCTATATTTTAAAATGTACAGCCCCTTGGCAGGGACATAAGTTGGAAGCAAAGATCAAAGCCTATTTTCCAAAACCCACTATATTAACTACATTTTTCCAATAGTTGCATTGATCTGTTTGGTCCTGAGGCTTCAGAACTGTCTTCACAAGTAGTTGGCATTGTAAAATAATCCACCTTCCATCAATATAATCAACATGCAAGTCTCCCTAAAAGATCACTGGAAGAAGATTCAGCACTGATATGCACATTCATTTTTAATAAAGGGTTTGGACAGTGGAGCGGCGGTAGAGTTGCTGCCTTACATAACCAGAGACATGGGTACGATCCTGACTACGGGTGCTGTCTGCACGTAGTTTGTACATTCTCCCTGTGACCGCGTGTTTTCTCCAGGTGCTCTGGTTTTCTCCCACATCCCAAAGACGTCCAGGTTTGTAGGTTAATTGCCCTCTGAATTCTGTAGGATGCAAAAGTAGGGTAACACAGAAATAGTGTAGGAAGGAACTGCAGGTGCTGGTTTAAACCGAGGATAGACACAAAATGCTGGAGTAACTCAGCAGGCCAGGCAGCGTCACTGGAGAGAAGGAATGGGTGATGTTTCGGGTCGAGACCCTTCAGACTCGTCAGGGGATAGGGAAACGAGAGATATGGAACAAATGAATGAAAGATTGCCAAAAGGGTAAAGATGATAAGGGAAACAGGCCATTGTTAAGGTTTGCTAGATGAGATAGGGAACCTGATGCAACTTGGGTGGGGGAAGGTAGGAAAGAGAGGGAGTGCGTTTTCACACTTCTGTACCTTTTGCCCGATGGGAGAGGGGAGAAGAGGTGTGAAACTCATCCTTGATGATGCTGCTGGCCTTGCCGAGGCAGCGTGAGGTACAAATGGAGTCAATGAAAGGGAAGTTGGTCTGTGTGATGGTCTTGGCTGCATCCACAATTCGCTGCAATTTCATAAAATCATAAGGGCGGCACGGTGGCGCAACGGTAGAGTTGCTGCTTTACAGCGAATGCAGCGCTGGAGACTCAGGTTCGATCCTGACTACGGGTGCTGTACTGTACGGAGTTTGTACGTTCTCCCCGTGACCTGCGTGGGTTTTCTCCGAGATCTTCGGTTTCCTCCCACACTCCAAAGACGTACAGGTATGTAGGTTAATTGGCTGGGTAAATGTAAAAATTGTCCCTAGTGTGTGTAGGATAGTGTTAATGTGCGGGGATCGCTGGGCGGCGCGGACTTGGTGGGCCGAAAAGGCCTTTTCCGCGCTGTATCTGAAATATGAAATAAAATAAAAATAAAAATATGATCATAAGTGACAGGAACAGAATTAGGCCATTTGACCCATCAAGTCTACTCCACCATTCAATCATGGCTGATCTATCTCTCCCTTCTAACCCCATTCTCCTGTCTTCTCCCCATAACCTCTGACACCCGTAATAATCAAGAATCTATCTATCTCTGCCTTAAAAATATCCACTTACGGCCTCCACAGCCTTCTGTGGCAAAGAATTCCACTCATTCACCACCCGCTGCCTAAAGAAATTCCTCCTAAGGTCCTTCCAAAAAAAAAGTCCTTTAATTCCAAGACTATGTCCTCTAGTCCTTGACTCTCCAACTAGTGGAAACATCTTGTGGTCTTGGACGGAGCTGTTCCCAAACAGTTCTCAGACAGATGACTTGAGTCCAGCTGTGCTTCAGGCCATCCATCTGTGATATTGGCTCAGTTCTCCCTCAATTAACACAGACTGAGCTGCTGGGCATGTGCCTGTCAGTCCCCGTATTTCACAACTCTCACATTCCTGTCTGTGTGTTCTCGTTCTCCAAATGACCTTATGCCATCACTTATATGAACAAGGGATCGCGTTGGCTTTTCCTCACCCCATCAACGGCCCATCGACCAAATGAGCTCTTTTACAGCTTATCCCCAGGGCATCTTTGGCCTCACACCATCAGAGATATCCCCTTGCCCCATCCATCTCTCCTCACCCTTCCTGCAGTTCAATACTAACTTATTGTCTCTGCTTCCCAGCTCAGACATTAGATCTTCAAGCTGAAACATTAACCTTTCCACAAATATATTTATGGTGCCCTTGCACGATATCATTAAAAGAGGATACTGTTTCGGGTGTATATCAATGAACTGCTATTAATATTGTGCTTTATTGTTTTGAAGTGGTATTTCCTGCACTGCACTTTGAAGAGCAGCCAACTTAACAATTTGGAGTTCGACACAAAATGCTGGTGTAACTCAGCAGGACAGGCAGCATCTCTGGAGAGAAGGAATGGATGACGTTTTGGGTCGACATCCTTCTTCGGACAACTCCACCTAACAATTTGGAGGATCTATTTGGTCCTGATCGCTAATTTTATACAGTTCTGTGACCAAAACAAAGCCTTTCCAAAGCTCTCTGGCCCATTCTTGCTCCAAGCATGCGTGGCACAGGGACACAGCTGCTAGAGCCGCAGCCTCACAGCGCCAGAGTCACGGGTTCAATCCTGACCTAGGGTGCTGAATGTGCGGAGTTTGCACGTTCTCCCCGTGACTGCATGGGCTTCCTCCGAGTGCTCCAGTTTCCTCCCACATCCCAAAGACATGGGGGTTTGTAGGTCAAGTGGCCCTTTGTAAATGATCTCCTTGGGACCTTTCACAGGGCATTTAGATGCCACAATTATCTGGATAAAAAGCAGTCCCAAACAAATTTCCAAACAAACGTGTTTGAGTGATTCCTTCGATCTGAAAAAAGGTTCCAACTTGAAATACCACCTAAGATAGACACAAAATGCTGGAGTAACTCAGCGGGGCAGGCAGCACCTCTCGATAGAAGGAACAGGTGACATTTCAGGCCGAAACCCTTCTTCAGACTGAGAGTCAGGGGAGATGGAGACACAGGGACATGGAAAGATAAGTTGTGAAAATGGGACATCAAAGGGGTCAAAGTACAAGTAAATGTAGAAAAGATCAATAGCCGGGGGAAAGTGACAATGACGCATAGAAAGATAAAATTTAATCTGGCGGACTTGTCAGAGAACGAGGATGGGAGAGGGTCGGAGAGAGAGGGAAAGCAAGGGTTACTTGAAGTTAGAGAAGTCAATATTCAGACTGCTGGACTGCAAGCTTACAAAATATTGCTTGTCCATTCCTCTCCACAGTTGCTACCTGACCCACTGAGTTCCTTCAGCATCTTTGTTTTTTGCTCATTAATACTTTGCCATGGATTTTGTATGAACAAGCATTGTTTCATTTGGCAACATTCGGCATGGTGAAAGATTCAGTTCTTTGCATCATCTTTCATTCCTCACTTAGAAACATAGAACATAGAAAAATAGGTGCAGGAGTAGGCCATTCGGCCCTTCGAGCCAGCACCGCCATTCAATGTGATCATGGCTGATTATCTAAAATCAGTACCCCGTTCCTGCGTTTTCCACATATCCCTTGATTCCTTTAACCCTAAGAGTTAAATCTAAATCTCTCTTGAAAACATCCAGTGAATTGGCCTCCACTGCCTTCTGTGGCAGAGAATACCACAGATTCACAACTCTCTGGGTGAAGAAGTTTTTCCTCATCTCAGTCCTAAATGGCCTACCCCTTATTCTTAAACTGTGATCCCTGGTTCTGGACTCCCCCAACATCGGGAAAAAAATTTCAGCCTGTCCAATCCTCTAAGAATTTTATATGTTTCTATAAGATCCCCTCTCTTCCTTCTAAATTCTAGAATACAAGCTCAGTCGACCCATTCTTTCATCATACGTCAGTCCCGCCATCCCGGGAATTAACCTGGTGAACCTACGCTGCACTCCCTCAACAGCAATAATGTCCTTCCTCAAATTAGGAGACCAAAATTGCACACAATACTCCAGGTGCGGTCTCACCAGGGCCCTGTACAGCTTCAGTAGGACCTCCTTGCTCCTAAGCTCAAATCTTCTCGCAATGAAGGCCAACATGCCATTAGCTTTCTTCACTGCCTGCTGTACCTGCATGCTTACTTTCAGTGACTGTAAGCACAAGTACACCGAGGTCTCGTTGCACTTCCCCTTTTCTTAATCTGGCACCATTCAGATAATAATCTGCCTTCCTGTTCTTACCACCAAAGTGGATAACCCCACACTTATCCACATTATACTGCAGCTGCCATGCATCTGCCCACTCACCCAACCTATCCAAATCACCCTGCAACCTCATAGCATCCTCATCGCTGCTCACACTGCCACCCAGCTTTGTGTCATCCGCAAACTTGGAGATGTTACATTTAATTCCCTCGTCTAAATCATTAATATATATCGTAAACAACTGGGCCACCGAGCCTTGCGGCACTGCCTGCCATTCTGAAAAGGACCTGTTAATTCCTACTCTTTGCTTCCTGTCTGCCAACCAGTTCTCTATCCATGTCAATACCTACCCCCAATACCATGTGCTCTAATTTTGCACACTAATCTCTTGTGTGGGACCTTGTCAAAGGCTTTTTGAAAGTCCTGATAAACCATGTCCACTGGCTCTCCCTTATCCATTCTACTTGTTACATCCTCAAAAAATTCCACAAGAGTAGCCAAGCATGATTTCCCCTTCATAAATCTATGCTGACTTTGACCGATCCCATCAATACTTTCCAAATGCGCTGCTATAACATCTTTAACAATCGACTCAAGCATCTTCCCCACTACCGATGTGAGGCCAACTGGTCTATAATTCCCTGTTTTCCCTCTCCATCCTTTCTTAAAAAGTGGAGTTACATTGGCTTGGTAAGATTGGAGAGCAGCTGTACATTAACAGTTGTGGAGGAGTTCTGAATCCCGAATATAATTGGCAGGAGAAAAGATTGAGTCTATTCGCAGAATCCTGAAGAAGATTCCTCAGTTTTTCTGCTGCTTTTTTATTTAATCTGTGGAACTCATTGCCTCAAAAGGCTCTGAGGCCAAGTCAGTGGATATTATTAAGGCAGAGACAGACAAATTCTTGATTAGAATGGGTGTCAGGGGTTATGGGGAGAAAGCAGGAAAATGGGATGAGGAGGCAGAGATCAGCCATGATTTTCGATCAACGACAGCAGTGCAGTGTGCTCTCGTGCTGGGTAATAAAGTGGTGAGGCTCACTGGAACTCGACCTTGAATGGCCACAGATTCAAAGCAATTTTTCAATTTAATTCCTGATTATTTTTTTTTGTTAAGAAATTGGTCTCAATTTCAACATACATATAAACTCAATTCCTGCTAGTGGGTGCAATTATACACCTGAATGATTCATCAAAGGTCATTTTTTTTGTCCGAGCCTGAAACAGATCATTAGGTCTGTATAATACTGCTCATTACTGCTCCACCAGTCTCATCTCAATCCTCAGCAAAGTGGAAGGTGTCCTTGACAGCGCAATCAAGCAGCACTGACCAACTTACCTGCTCAGTTTGAGTTTCGCTGGCATCATTTAGCTCTCACCCTTCATTCCACTTTGTCCCAAAAATGGACAAAATCAGTCTTAAGACCCAAAATGTCACCTATCCATGTTCTCCGGAGATGCTGCCTGACCCGCTGAGTTACTCCAGCACTCTGTGAAACGTCACCTATCCACGTTCTCCAGAGATGCTGCCCGACCCGCTGAGTTACTCCAGCACTCTGTGAAACGTCACCTATCCATGTTCTCCAGAGATGCTGCCTGACCCGCTGAGTTACTCCAGCACTCTGCGTCCTGCTTTTTCCAAAATTACTTTTGCAATCCAGGCAAATCCACAACAGAGGTTAAGCAGTGCACTCATCCACTGTACTGAGCACAAAACAAACCGCTGGGGGAACGGTGGCACAGCGATAGAGTTGCTGCTTTACGACACTTGCAGCGCCAGTGGCCCAGGTTCGATTCTGACTACGGGTGTTTGTCTGTACGGAGTTTGTACGTTCTCCCCGTGACCCGCGTGGATTTTCTCCAAATCTTCGGTTTCCTCCCACACTCCACAGACAGGTTTGTAGGTGAATTGGCTTGGTATAAGTGTAAATTGTCGCTAATGTGTGTAGGATATGTGGGGATCGCTGGTCGGTGGAGACTCAGTGCGCCAAAGGGCTTGTTTCCACGTTGTATCACTAAACCAAAAAAAGCAAGCTAAATTATATTAATACACTAACCGGCAATTAAATCTGCAACCTGTGTTCCCATAGCTCACATGTTCCACACTTGGTTAAAGAAACAGGTTGAGTGAAATTGAGAAGTGTCAACATGCCCTTCCTGTTGACAATAAAACTGTCAAGAAGTAAGTTCTCTAGAACACAATGTTCACATCCATGAAGGCTGAATCTTACACTTGATTTAGGATTACATTATTCAAAGTCCAACCACCAAGCCCCTTACAAATTCTATAAAGGCCAGGGTGTAAAGTTTAGCAGCGGAGATGGAAAATAACACAACCATCAAAATCCCACTGCTTCAGTGTTATGAATTACCACGTCTCTTGCTCAGAGTAGGGGAATCGCAGACCACAGGACATAGGTTTAAGGTGAAGGTGAGAAGATTTAATAGGAATCTGAAGGGGTAACCTTTTCACACAAAGGGCTGTGGGTGTATGGAACAAGCTGCCAGGGGAGGTAGTTGAGGCAGGGACTGTCACAACATTTAAGAAACAATTAGACAGGCACATGGATAGGACAGGTTTGGAGGGATACGGGCTAAATGCGGGCAGGTGGGACTAGTGTAGCTGGGACATGTTGGCCGGTGTGGGCAAGTTGGGCCAAAGGGCCTGTTTCCACACTGTATCACTATGACTAAGGTTCATGTGCCAATAAAGTACCATTGAACCATTGTGTATTTTATCCAGAGGATGGTGGAAAGTCACTGGAATTCTCTGTCCATGAAGCCTGTGGTAGTTCAGTTGCTAAGTATATTCGAGACGGAGATTGATAGATTTCTGGATATTAAGGAAATCGAGGAATAGGGGGTCAAGTGCGGCCCGGTGGTGCAACTGCCTCCCAGTGCCAGAGTCCCGGGTTCCATCCCGACTACGGGCGCTGTCTGTACGGAGTTTGTACGTTCTCCCCATGACCTGCGTGGGTTTTCTCTGAGATCTCCGGTTTCCTCCCACACTCCAAAGACGTACAGGGTTTGTAGGTTAATTGGTTTGGTATAATTGTAAATTGTCCCTAGTGGGCGTAGGATAGTGCTAGTGTTCGGGGATCGCTGGTCGGCGCGGACTCGATGGGCCGAGGGGCCTGTTTCCCCACTGCGTCTCTAAACTAAAAGTATAGCAGAGTGGCACTGAAGTAGCCATCAGCCATGATCGTGAATGCAGAGCAAGTTTGAGAGGCTAAATGATCATGATCTTAGGCACCACAAAGAGACTGGCGTCACATCGACCCGCGAACGTCCTGCCTCTCGTCTCGCGCAGCCTCCGCTCCACGACCGTGCCCCGCGGTGCCTCCCGCAGCTGGTCATGCAACCTCCGGAGCACATCAGAGGATGAGGGAGGTGAGACCCCAGCCCCCCTCACCCGCACTGATCCTCTCCACCACCCACTGCCACTCCCACCGCCATCCCGAATATTTCACGGGATCGCAGCAGAATTAGGACATTCGGCCCATCAAGTTTACTCCCTCATTCAATCATGGCCGACCTATCTCTCCCTCCTGACCCCATTCTCCTGCCTTCTCCCCATAACCCCTGGCACCCATACTAATCAAGAATCTGTCAATATTTGCCTAAAAAATATCCATATCTGAGGAAGGATGTGCTGGCTCTGGAGAGGATCCAGAGGAGGTTTACATGAATAATCCCAGGAATGAGTAGGTGAACCTATGATGAGAGTTTGTCGGCACTGGGCCTGTACTCGATGGAGTTTAGAAGAATGAGGGGGGACTTCATTGAAACATACAGAATAGTGAAAGGCCTGGATAGAGTGGATGCGGAGAGGATGTTTCCACTAGTGGGAGAGTCAAGGACCAGAGGTCACAGCCTCAGAATTAAAGGACGTTCTTTTAGGAAGGAGATGAGGAGGAATGTCTTTAATCAGAGGGTGGTGAATCTGTGGAATTTATTGACAGAAGGCTGTGGAGGCCAAGACAGTGGGTATTTTTAAGGCAGAGATAGATAGATACTTGATTAGTGCGGGTGTCAGGGGTTATGGGGAAAAGGCAGGAGAATGGGGTTAGGAGGGAGAGATAGATCAGCCATGATTGAATGGCAGAGTAGACTTGATGGGCCGATTGCCCTAATTTTGCTCCTATCGCTTATGACCTTATGACTTTGGCCACCACAACCATCTGTGGGGTACTTCTCAAAGTGCTTCCTGATAACACAAAACGCTTGGGAGGACAGACGAATGGAACAATATGTGCTTTTCCTTTGTCAAGATGGAAAAGGAGTAAAAATTTCAGAAAGCAATGTTGCGTTTTACTGAAATTCACCCAACAATTCTGATAATTTGGATACTTATGAGAACGGCTGCTGAAAGAGCTACTTGTCCTATGCTGAGTTAGCTATTCCTATGTGTATCGTGTACCTCCCATGTCCACAATGCACGCTAACTTGCCAATCTCCAAAATGTAATCTAGCCAGCATCTGCAGTATTTTACTGCAGGAAATAGCGAGAAACTAGTGTTTGTGCAAGCACTCAAACAACAACTGCACAACTGGAGGGGATTGGAGGAAAGGTATATTGAGAGACAAAAAGCTGGAGTAATGCAGCGGGTCAGACAGAATCTCTGGAGAAAAGGAATGGGTGATGTTTCGGGTCCAGACCCTTCTTCAGACTGACCTTCCTTCCCACACATATATTCATTGATGTGGGAGAGGGAGGGGGGTGGGGATGGGGAATGTGGGGTGGGGATGAGAAGGGTGGGGTGTGGGGTCGGGATGGATAGGTTTGAGAGGGAGGAGTGTGGATGAGGAGGGTGCGCTGGGGATTGAGAGTGTAGGGTGGCGATGAGGAGGGAGGGAGGGAGAGGGAAAGGGGAGGAGTGGGGAGGGAGGGGAGAGGTATCCTGATTGGTTTGGATTGGTTTGGTTTGAAGTGGGCTTGTCTGACGGGGAGGACCCCAGGGATGAGTTGCTACTTCAGTTGTGCGGTCCCTCACCACCCCTCCTCCATCCCTCCCTCCCCCTCCACCCCTCCCCCTCCATCCCTCCCTCCCCCTCCATCCCTCCCTCCCCTCCATCCCTCCCTCCTTCTGTCCCCCTCCATCCCTCCCTCCCCTTCCATCCCCCTCCCTCCCTCCTTCCTTCCTTCCCTCCCTCCCTCCCTCCCTCCCTCCCTCCCTCCCTCCCTCCCTCCCTCCCTCCCTCCCTCCCTCCCTCCCTCCCTCCCTCCCTCCCTCCCTCCCTCCCTCCCTCCCTCCCTCCCTCCCTCCCTCCCTCCCTCCCTCCCTCCCTCCCTCCCTCCCTCCCTCCCTCCCTCCCTCCTCACTCCCTCCCTCCCTCCCCCTCCTTCCCTCCCCCTCCATCCCTCCCCCCTCCATCTCTCCCCCCCCTCCATACCTGCCTCCCTCCCTCCCTCCCCCTCCTTCCCTCCCCCTCCATCCCTCCCCCCTCCATCTCTCCCCCCCTCCATACCTGCCTCTCTCCATCCCTCCCACTCCATCCCTCCCTCCCTCCCCCTCCTTCCCTCCCCCTCCCTCCCTCCCCCTCCTTCCCTCCCCTCCTTCCCATCCCTCTTCCTCCATCCCTCCCTCCCTGCCTCCCTCCATCCCTCCCCCTCCAGCCTCTCCGTGCAGTTCTAATCCAGGCATGAATGATTATGAAGGAAGGAACTGCAGGTGCCGGTTTAAACCGAAGATAGACACAAAATGCTGGAATAACTCAGCGGGACAGGCAGCATCTCTGGAGAGAAGGAACGGCTGACGTTTCATGTTGAGGCCCTTCTCCAGACTGAGAGTCAGGGGAGTGGGAAAAAGGGATAAGGAAGAGTAAGGTGTAAAAATGAGACTTCAAAGAGAATGGGATCAAGGAGAATGTAGATCATTGTTAGCTCGGGGAAGGTGACAACAAACTAAACAGATAAAATGTAACCGGGGACGGTCAGACTGGTCGGAGAATGGGGAGGGGGAGGGATGGAGAGAGAGGGAAAGCAAGGAATACTTGAAGTTAGAGAAGTCAATGTTCATACCGTTGAGGTGTAAGCTGCCCAAGTGAAATATGAGGTGCTGTGCCTCCAATTTGCGCTGGGCCTCACTCTGACATTGGAGGAGGCCCAGGACAGAAAGGCCAGCGTGGGAATGGGAGGGGGAGTTAAAGTGTTGAGCAACTGGGAGATCAGGTAGGTTTAGGCGGACTGAGCGGAGGTGCTCAGCGAAACGATCGCCGAGCCTGCGCTTGGGCTCGCCAATATATAGGAGTCCACACCTGGAACAGCGGATACAGAATGATTGTGTTCTTACTCTGTCGACCTAGTTCTAGCCAGAGTTTAAAAATTAGTTTGTAACTTTTGAAGGAAGACACACTCAGAGTCGTGACCTATAATAACGCCCACTAGACATCCTTTGCTACATCTGCCCTCAAAATATACTGCTGCATATTTCCAAAAATAAATATAATAACTACTATAACGTACATGACAACATTAGACCAGTCTTGAGGTTGGTTACAATTACCGCTTGTGACTTGCTCTCATTTACTAGAATAAATGCACTCTCACAGGCGAAACAGAAAGAATAAATGACATAATATCATGCTCGTGTTTTGTATGCAATGTAGCCACTCATTTTTAAATGTTCATAAGTGATAGCAACAGGATTAGGCCATTCGGCTCATCAAGTCTACTCCGCCATTCAATCATGGCTGATCTATCTCTCCCTCTCAACCCCATTCTCCTGCCTTCTCTCCACAACCCCTGACACCCTTACTAATCAAGAATCCATTTATGTCTGCCTTAAAAATATCCAATGACAGCCTCCACAGCCTTCTGTGGCAATGAGTTCCACAGATTCACCACCCTCTGACGAAATAAATTTGTTATCATCTCCTTCCTAAAGGAACGTCCTTTAATTCAGAAGCTGTGCCCTCTGGTCCTAGACTCTCCCACTGGTGGAAACATCCTCTCCACATTCACTCTATCCAGGCCTTTCACTATTCGGTAAATTTTAACCACTCCGGTCTGTCAAAGCAGCCACAGCCAGACATAAAAACAGCTTTTTTCCACGAGTGGTAGTTCTACTCAATAACCAAAGTCTGTAGTCTCTTTTTTGCCCTGGTTTATTTTCACCCACATGTTTAGACCGTAATGTTGTATCCTTATTGTTTTGATGTGTTTATGCTTTATTCTTAATTGTTAACTGTATGTTTGTGTTGTCATTTGTGAGCGGAGCACCAAGGCACATTCCTTGTATATGCACATACTTGGCCAATAAACTTATTCATTCATTCATTCATTCATTCATTCATTCGTAAATTAAAAATAAGATTATATTTTCATAATGGTTGTCCCAAACGTAATAATTTATTAGCAGTAACAGTATCACATTTATATCGTATGAATTACAATGAACATGCAATAGATCTTTAGGATTAGGTTTATGTTTAAACGTCATAGGAGCAGAAGTAGGCCATTCGTCCCATCAAGTCCACTCCGCCATTCAATCACCGCTGATCAATCTCTCCCTCTCAACCCCATTCTCCTGCCTTCTCCCCATAACCCTTGACACCCTTCCCAATCAATTATCTGTCAATCTGCTCCTTAAAAATACCTCTGTATACGTAAAAATAATAAACTGAACTAAAACTAAGCTAAATTATCCATTCCCTCCACAGATTAGGGGAATCGAGAACCAGAGGACATAGGTTTACGTTGAAGGGGAAAAGATTTAACAGGAACCTGAGGTGTACCTTTTTACCCAAAGGGTTCGGAGTGTATGGAGCGAGCTGCCGGAGGAGGTAGTTGAGGCAGGTACTATCGCAACGATGAAGAAATATTTGGACAGGTACACGGATAGGACAGGTTTACAGGGATATAGGCCAAACGCAGGCAGGTGCTCGTCTAGATGGGACATTTTGGTCAGCGTGGGCAAGTTGGGCCTAAGGGCCTGTTTCCACACTATGACCTGATGAGATGCTGCCTGGTCTGCTGAGCTCCTCAATGGTCAATGGTTTCTTTAGTATCATGTGTACCAAGGTTTTTTGCACCCAGCTCAGTGAGATTATTGCCATAGATACGTACAATCCCTGATAAGCACCAAATGCATAGAAACAACCACTGTGTCCACATGCAAGAGTGGCCAGGCTTTGGTGCCATTCTACAGTTCCTATGACTGTGACTCTATGACTAATGATAAAGGAGTGATGCTGTGAAATACTCCACTGCATGCGTTTGCTCAGGCTGCTGCGTTAATTTTCCCGCACAGTGACACTACATCCGGCTGCCTCTCACTCTCACATTTCCCCCTGAGCCAGGTCTCAAGACCCATTAATAATATTAGAACCACCACTGCTGAACTGTAACCCAGCGCCTTATTTATTTTCCACTTGCTCAATTCATGTGAACAGACATGATAATTCTTGAAGTAATATAATTCTTCCACTGTGGTCATGTAGTGTGGAAACAGGCCCTTCGGCCCAACTTGTCCACACCGGCCAACATGTCCCAGCTACACTCATCCCACCTGCCCGCGTTTGGTCCATATCCCTCCAAACCTGTCCTATCCATGTATCTGTCTAACTGTTTCTTAAACATTGGGATAGTCCCAGCCTCAACTACCTCCTCTGGCAGCTCGTTCCATACACCCACCACCCTTTGTGTGAAATAGTCACCCCTCAGATTTCTATTAAACCAGTTCTCCTTCACCTTAAACCTATGTCCTCTGGTCCTCGATTCCCCTACTCTGGGCAAGAGACTCTGCATCTACCCGATCTATTCCTCTCGTGATTTAATACACTTGATTTAATATGTGGTGCACAGACATTCACATTGTAGTGATCCAAATAACAGGATGATGTGTGAATTCAGCCACCACAGAAAGACAGCAAAGGCCTAAATGTTACAACATAGAACACAGAACAGTGCAGCAGAGGAACAGGCCCGTGAGCCCACAATGGCTGTGTTGAGCACGGTGCCAATTTAAACTAACCCCATCTACCTATATAGAGACATGGAACTGCAGATGCTGGTTTAGAATATGAAAGACACAAATGTGCTGGAGTAACTCAACAGGTCAGGCGGCATCTCTCGAGAACACAGCACGGTGGCGCAGCGGTAGAATTGCTGCCTTACAGCACCAGAGACCCGGGTTCGATCCTGACTATGGATGCTGTCTGTACGGAGTTTGTACGTTCTCCCCATCACCTGCGTGGGTTTTCTCCAGTATCTCTGGTTTCCTCCCACTCTCCAAAGACGTACAGGTTTGTAGGTTAATTGGCTTGGTATTATTGTAAACTGTCCCTAGTGTGGGTAGGAAAATGTTAATGTGCGGGGATCGCTGGTCGGCGTGGACTTGGTGGGTCGAAGGGCATGTTTCCGTGCTGTGCCTCTAAACTAAACTAAACCATCTACTTGCAGAGACAAGGAACTGCAGATGCTGGTTTAGAAAAAAAAGACACAAAATGCTGGAGTAACTCAAAGGGTCAGGTGCCATCGCTCCAGAACATGAATAGATAACGCTTCAGATCGGGACCTTTCTTCACTCTTTAAGTCTGAAGACTTTGAGTCTGCAGAAGAGTCCTGACCCAAGGCATCATCTCTGAACAAGGGTCCCGACTCGAAATGTCACCTAACCATGTTCTCCAGAGATGCTGCCTGACCCACTAAGTTACTCCAGCATTCCAGAACTAGGGGCTACAGTTTAAGAATAAGGGGTAGGCCATTTAGAACAGAGATGAGGAAAAACCTTTTCAGTCAGAGAGTTGTAAATCTGTGGAATTCTCTGCCTCAGAAGGCAGTGGAGGCCAGTTCTCTGAATGCTTTCAAGAGAGAGCTAGATAGAGCTCTTAAGGATAGCGGAGTCAGAGGATATGGGGAGAAGGCAGGAACGGGGTACTGATTGAGAATGATCAGCCATGATCACATTGAATGGTGGGTGCTGGCTCGAAGGGCCGAATGGCCTCCTCCTGCACCTATTGTCTATTATAATCACCCAATTCTAATACTTTGCATTCTGTCAGCTAATTCTTCCCTCCACTAATTCCATGGTTATCTTTCAAGATATATTTCATGCATCATACTTCCCCTGCTCTGACTAGACTGCAGGTGATCGTTTGATCCCCATTGCCCTCTCTTCTCCCCATCATCCTTCAGTCTCAACCCTGAACATATTCAATGACTTTGCCACCGCCTCACTCCGTGGTCTAGAATTCCAAAGATCTGAGGAGAATTCCTCACCTCTTTTCTGGTCTCCCCTCAACCTCCGGCATTCCAGAAAAAACAATCCAAGTTTGCCCGACCTCCCCTTGTAGCTAATGCCACCCAATCCAGACATGTTCATAAGCTCTTGGGTTTTAGGAGCAGAATTAGGTCATTCGGCCCATCAGGTCTACTCCGCCATTCAATCATGGCTGATCTATCTTTCCTTCTTAACTCCATTCTCCTGCCTTCTCCCCATTGCCCCTGACACCCGTACTAATCAAGAATCTGTCAATCTCCGCCTGTAAAAATATCCATTGACTTGGCCTCCACAGCCGTCTGTGGTGACAAATTCCACAAATTCACCACCCTCTGACGAAAGAAATTCCTCCTAATCTTCCTAAATAATATATTCCTTTATTCGTCCCACACCGGGGAAATTTACAAAGATGTGTCCTTTTATTCTGAGGCTATGACCTCTGGTCCTAGACTCTCCCACTGTTGGAATCATCGTCTCCTCCATCCACTCTATCCAGGCCTTTCACTACCATTCTGGTAAGCCTCCTGAAGAAGGGTCCTGACCCGAAACACCACCACCCATCCTTTTCCTCCAGAGATGCTGCCTGACCCGCTGAGTTACTCTGGCACTTTGTATCTATCTCCAGTGCAGAGTGTGCCGCACAATATTGGTCTGATCATTCGGGAAATGATATTAATGCATTGGAAGAGGTCCAGAGTAAGGTTATCAGACTAATAACTGGAATGATTGAGTTTTATTAAGAGGAAAGGTTGAGCAGGGTATGTTCATGTCTGGTGGAGTTTCGAAGAGAGAACCACGTAAAACCCTGAATTGACCTTGGTGTGGAGAGGATGTTGGCTTGATACTCTGATGAATATTATCTGGATCAATCAATGGTGCTTTATTGTCACATGTGCAATGTACAAACACACAGTGAAATTATTTTCTTACAAACAGTCCAGTATTGTCACTGCGGGGAGGAGGAGGAATGGAAAGCGGGCAGGTCTGGAGATGAGGGAATGATGCAAAGTCACTGGTGGGTGGAGAGAGCTCTGCTCCGGGGGGGGGGGGGGGGGGGGGGGGGGGGGGGGGGGATGGGGAATGGGGAATGGGGTGGTGTGGGAGTGGTGGGTAGGGGGGTGGGGTGTTGGTTGGGGGTGGAGGGAGGGTGGTGGGGTGGTGTGGGAGTGGTGGGTAGGGGGGTGGGGTGTTGGTTGGGGGTGGAGGGAGGGTGGGGTGGTGGTGGGGTAGGGGGGGTGGGGTGTTGGTTGGGGGTGGAGGGGGGGTGGGGTGGTGGTGGGGGGGGTGGGGTGGTGGAGTGGAGGGGGAGTTGGGGGGGGGTGAAGTGGATGGGGGTGGTGGGGTTTGGGGGTGGAGGGTGGGGGTGGAGTTGGGGGGTGGAGGGAAGAGGAGACGGGGAGAGAGGACATTCCAGCTCCGGGAGGGGGTGACTTCGGCTCCCCCCTCAGCATGTGTGTCGGAAGGAACTGCAGATGCTGGTTTACACCGTCGATAGACACAAAATGCTGGAGTAACTCTGGAGAGAAGGGATGGGTGACGTTTCGGGTGGAGACCCTTCTCCAGACGCCCCTCAGCGTTACAGGGCGAACGCGTCCCACGAAATTCTTTGGCGGCGCGGACACAGACACACCTGCCCCGGGCAGAGACTGGGGAGGGTTGGGGGTGAAGTGGAGGTGAGAGAGGGAGGGGGGGAGGGAGGCAGGCAGTGGGTCCATCCTCTTACTGCCCCAGGGAGAGCTAGTCTTCCTTCAACCTCTCCCCATCTCCAGTCTCAAAGCCTCCGGGGTGATCTATAACCAGAGGGAGAGAGGGGGGAGGGAGAGAGAGAGAGGGAGGGAGAGAGAAGGGAGGGAGAGAGAGGGGAGGGAGGAGAGGGGGAGGGAGAGAGGGGAGGGAGAGAGGGGAGGGGGAAAGAAGAGGGGGAGAGAGGAGGGAGAGAGGGAGAGAAAGGAGGGAGAGAAAGGAGGGAGAGAAAGGGGGAGAGAAAGGGGGGAGAGAAAGGAGGGAGAGAAAGGGGGAGAGAAAGGGGGGAGAGAAAGGAGGGAGAGAGAGAGGAGGGAGAGAGAGGGGAGGGAGAGGGAGGGGAGAGAGAGAGGAGGGAGAGAGAGGAAGGAAGGAGGGAGAGAGGGAAGAGAGGGAGGAGAAAGGAGGGAGAAAGGAGGGAGAGAGAGTGTGGGTGAGGGAACGGACAAGCCGGCTGGAGATTGATCATCGTGTCACACGCCGGGTGGGGCAGAACCGGCGCTGCTCCTGATCCAACCTCTGTCTGCTGTGGATGTGATCCCGAACCTAGTGGTGGCAGAGAGACACACAGACCGAGACAGACACAGAGAGAGAGAGAGAGAGAGAGGGGAGGGAGACAGGGAGCCGCGGCCAGGTAAGGACACACACACTGACACCGCGTTATGTTGCAATCCTGCTGCCATTGTAACGGCGGCAGCTGGGAACAATGTGTCGAGTGTTAATGTTGCTGCGTCTTGTATCAATGTGCCAGGAGATCTCGGTATCAGTTGCTGACAAATGATGTCAAAAGCTAATGTGCGCCAGGGCTGGCTGGACTGAAATGATTATTGGTGCAATATTATCATCACAAGGTGACCGTAACCTTGCAGCGGGAGGCTGCAGTTTAATGCGGGAGGAGAGGGAGAGGAGGAGAGAGGGGGAGGGTGGGGGTGGTATTGTGTGTTGTTTTTCATCTACTGTGGGCTGATTTATCGGTGGTTAGCGCAACCAGGTCTAGGATCAAGCCTGGCGGTTGCCCCCACCCCCCCCCCCCCCCTATATCCCACCCCCCCCCCCTATATCCCACCCCCCTATATCCCACCCCCGGGGTCTCCATGGGAGGGGAAGGAACGTTACTCTTTGTATCATTTCAAACGGCTGCCCTGGTATCCAGGTAACCGGCTGGCCGTGATACATAATGGGCAGAGGCGGCCCTGCCTGCCTGGCTACTTCCGTGTGTGTGGGGTGTGGGGGGGGGGGATGGGGACATCACACCGTCGCTAGACCCCCTTCCCCCTTAAACATTAAGATAGTCCCTGCCTCAACTGCCTCCTCTGGCAGCTCGTTCCATGCACCGCCATCCTTTGTGTGAAAAGGTTACCTCTCAGATTCCTATTAAATCTTTTCCTCTTCATCTTGAACCTATGTTCTCAGGTCCCCTGATTCCACTACTGTGGGCAAGAGACTTACGATCTACCCCTCCCATGATTTTACACAACTCTATAAGATCACCCCTCATCCTCCTGTGCTCCAAGGAACAGAGTCCCATCCCACTCAACCTCTCCCTGTAGCTCAGACCCTCTAGTCCTGGCAACATCCTCATAAATCTTCTCTGTACCCTTTCCAGCTTGACAACATCTTTCCTATAACACGGTGCCCAGAACTGAACACTACTCTAAATATGGCCTCACCAATGAGACGGTACAGAGGAGATTCACTAGGGGCTGCACGAACCAGTGGGTCAGGCAGCATCTGTGGAGGGAACGGACAGACCATGAGCATGTCACAGAGTCTTACAGCAAGGAAACAGGCCCTTCTGCCCCTGCCCAACATGCCCTATCCTTGCTAGTCCCACCTACCTGCATTTGGCCCATATCTCTCTAAACCTAAATCAGACACAAAAAGCTGGAGAAACTCGGATATACCCAGTCGATCACACAGACCAGACTTCCCAACAGTTGACACCATCTCCACTTCATGCTGCCACGGGAAAGCAGCCAACATAATCAAAAACTTGTCCCACCCCCGGTCATTCCTCCAGCTGAAGATACAGAAGCTTGAAAGCACTCACCAACAAACTCGGGACAGACACAAAAAGGTGGAGTAACTCAGCAGGTCAGGCAGCATCTCTGGAGAAAACGGATAGATGACATTTCGGGTCGAGATCTTTCTTCAGAATGAGAGTCAGGGGAGAGGGGAATGAGAGATATCGAAGGTACATGGAACAAACGAATGAAAGATATGGAAAAAGCAATGATAATCCAGGAAGGCTGGAGCCCACAATGGTCCATTGTTGTCTGTGAGCCAGGAGATAACAAGTTACACAGACAGTGGAACTCAACAGGATGACAGTGATACTAGTGTGACACCTAGGGTGGGGGAGGGGCGGAGAGAAGGGGGATGCAAGAGTTACTAGAAGAGATATCTACAGCATCTTCAATGTCTTGTCCATTGTCAGGATGTGGGTTAGGGTGGAGTATTCAAGAACTGAAGACCTTGGCTATGGTGGGTTTGTTTTCCTTGGAGTGGAAGGAGTTATAGACAATAGACAATAGGTGCAGGAATAGGCCATTCGGCCCTTCGAGCCAGCACTGCCATTCAATTTGATCATGGCTGATCATTCACAATCAGTGCCCCGTTCCTGCCTTCTCCCCATACCCCCTGACTCCGCTATCTTTAAGAGCTCTATCTAGCTCTCTCTTGAAAGCATCCAGAGAATTGGCCTCCACTGCCTTCTGAGGCAGAGAATTCCACAGATTTACAACTCTCTGACTGAAAAAGGTTTTCCCCATCTCCGTTCTAAATGACCTACCCCTTATTCTTAAACTGTGGCCCCTGGTTCTGGACTCCCCCAACATTGGGAACATGTTTCCTGCCTCTAACGTATCCAATCCCTTAATAATCTTATATGTTTCAATAAGATCCCCTCTCATCCTTCTAAATTCCAGTGTATACAAGCCTAGTCACTCCAGTCTTTCAACATACAACAGTCCCACCATTCCGGGAATTAACCTAGTAAACCTACGCTGCACGCCCTCAATAGCAAGAATGTCCTTCCTCAAATTTGGAGACTAAAACTGCACACAGTACTCCAGGTGCGGTCTCACTAGGGCCCTGTACAACTACAGAAGGACCTCTTTGCTCCTATACTCAACTCCTTTTGTCATCAAGGCCAACATTCCATTGGCTTTCTTTTGAGGGTGAATTAATCGAGGAGAGCAGTCAAGGGTAGATGGGGTGGATCTGGGTATAGGTTTTCCCATCACTGGGCTATCTGAAACTAGAAGGTGTAGTGAGGGCGGCTCAGGTGCGCAGCGGATAGAGCCTCTGCCTCACCGCGCCCAAGACCCGCATTCATAAGTGACAGGAGCAGAATTAGCCCATCAAGTCTACTCCGCCATTCAATCATGGCAGATCTATCTCTTCCTCCTAACCCCATTCTCCTGCCTTCTGCCCATAACCCGTGACAACCGTACTAATCAAGAATCTTTCTCTACTTAAAAAATATCCATTGACGTCCTCCACAGCCTCCTGTGGCAATGAATTTCACAGATTCACCACCCTCTGACTACAGAAATGCCTCCTCATCTCCGTCCTAAAGGAACGTCCTTTAATTCTGAGGCTGTGACTTCTGGTCCTAGACTCTCCCACCAGTGGGAACATCCTCTCCACATCCACTCTGTCCAGCGTTCGATCCTGAACTTGGGTGCTGCCTGTGTGGAGATTGCATGTTCTCCCTGTGACCAGGCTGGTTTCCCCCCCACATCCCAAAGACGTGCCGGTTTGTAGGTTAATCGGCCTCTGTAAATTGCCCTCCTTGTGTGCAGGGAGTGGATGTGAAAGTGGGATAACATGGAGCTGGTGTGAATGGGTGATGGCTGGTTGGCGTGGACTTGGTGGGTCGATGGGCCTGTTTCCATGCTGTATCTTTCACACAAACGAGGTGTGGAGAGGATGTTTCCACTTGTGGAAGACCCGGCACACTAGCACTATCCTACACACACCAGGGACAATTTACAATTATGCCAAGCTAACTAGTCTACAAACCTGTACGTCTTTGGAGTGTGTGAGGAAACCGGAGATCCCTGAGAAAACCCACGCAGGTCAACGGGGCAAATGTACAAACTCCGCACAGACAGCACCCGTGGTCCGGATGGAACCCGGGCCTCTGGCGCTGTAATGCAGCAACTCTACCGCTGCGCCACCGTGCCGCCCCTGTGCTGTATTACTATGATTCTTTTTCATTTTGAATTGCGTCCACCAGTCCTTGAAACCCAGTGCGATTTTCATAACGTACAAGAGGGCATAGGCGAGATACAGCGCGGAAACAGGCCCTTCGGCCCACTGAGTCTGCGCCGCCCAGCGATCCCCGCACATTAACACTATCCTACACACACTAGGGATAATTTTTACATTTTACCCAGCCAATTAACCTACATACCTGTACGTTTTTCGAGTGTGGGAGGAAACCGAAGATCTCGGAGAAAACCCACGCAGGTCACGGGGAGAACGTACAAACTCCGTACAAACGGCACCTGTAGTCAGGATTGAACCTGAGTCTCCGGCGCTACATTCGCTGTAAGGCAGCAACTCTACCGCTGCGCCACCGTGCCGCCCTTTAGGGTAAGGGGGGAAAGAATTTCACATAGAGGATGGTGGAAACTTGGAACAAACTACCAGAGGAAACTCAGGGTACAACTGGGTAGAATTATATAGTTTAAAAGACATTTAGATGGGTACATGGATAGGAAAAGTTAAGAGGGATATGAGCCAGACCTGGGCAGGTGGGACTGGCGTTGATGCGTCAGCATAGGCGAATGGGGCTAGTTTAGGTAGACAATTAGTTGGCGTAAAGGGGTTGGGCTGAAGGGCCTGTTTCTGTGGTGTATAACTCTATGACTCTAGTGGTATTGGTTTATTGTTGTGAAAAGCTTTGCATACTATCCAGTCAAGGTCATAAGTGATAGGAGCAGAATTAGGCCATTCGGCCCATCAACTCTACTCCGCCATTCAATCATGGCAGATCTATCTCTCCCTCCTAACCCCCAATCTCTTGTCTTCTCCCCTTAGTCCCACGACACTAGTCAAGAATCTATCTATCTCCGCCTTAAAAATATCCACTGACTTGGCCTCCACAGCCTTCTGTGGCAATGAGCTCCACAGATTCACCACCCTCTGACTAAAGAAATTCCTCCATATCTCCTTATTAAAGGTACGTCCTTTTATCTGAGGCTATGACTTCTGGTGCTAGACTTTCCCACTGGTGGAAATATCTTCTCCACATCCACTCTATCCAAGCCTTTCACTATTTGTCAAATCATGCCATACGTAAGCACAATGCACCCATTCACGAGTATGTGTTAAAATACCTTTGGTCAGGTACGCGGATAGGACAGGTTTGGAGGGATATAGGCCAGACACAGGCAGGCGGGACTAGTGTAGGTGGAGGATGATGGAGCATGGGCAAGTTGGGCCGAAGGGCCTGTTTCCATGCTGTATCACTCTAAATACAGCAGGTAGTGCAAGGAGAACACTACCAGAATGCAGAATAGTTCATAAGTCGTAGGAGCAGAATTAGGCCATTTGGCCCATTGAGTCTACTCCGCCACTCAATCACGGCTGATCTATCTTTCCCTCTCAACCCCATTCTCCTGCCTTCTCCCCATAACCCTTGTCACCCGTACTAATCAAGAATCTGTTCATCTTGGCCTTGAAAAATATCCACTGACTTGGCCTCCACAGCCTTCTGTGGCAATGAATTCCACAGATTCACCGCCCTCTGACTAAAGAAATACCTCCTCATCTTTCCAAAAATATAGTGTTACCGTTACAGAGAAAGTGCAGAGTTTAAAAAGTGCACGTTCCGCAATGTGGCAGGTTGGGAGATGGCAGACTACTACGCCCTTTGGCTGATGAGCTGACTGTTCAATAGTCTGACTCTACAATTAAAGGGTATTTTTAATCACTTGCGTCATTGTATGTTTCATCTAACGAGTGGGTTTGCTGAACGAACCAGCATCGATGGTTAACCAAACCTTCCTGTTTGTGTGCAATTGGATCATCGCTGTTTTTGAAGATATTGCCTGAAGTGTTTTGGCTGCAGGGAGAGGTTGGTACGACTTGGATTGGTTTCTCTGCAACGTCGGTGGTTGAGGGGGGACTTGATAGAAGTGTGTAAGGTTATGAGAGGTGTAGACAGGGTAGTCAGTCAGGATTTTTTCCCCACTGTTCACCACTAAAGGGCGTAACTATAAGGTGAGAGGGGCAACAATCAGTGGAGATGCACCGGGCAGGCTTTTAGCACAGAGAGTGGTGGGGGCCTGGAACGTGCTGCCAGGGGTGGTGGTTAGGGGTGCCAACTATCTCACTCCCAAATAAGGGACAATGTGACGTCACCGCCCCGCGCCCCACGTGACCTCACCCAGCCAGCGGCCACACGCTCCCGCTCCACCGATGGCGGCCGCCCGGGCCAGAGGAGGCAGGTTGCAACCTCCGTTAGGCGGCGCCCAGGCCTACACTGTCCAGGACTACAGCGGCCCCCCGGGCCTACAGTGTCCGGGCATGCAGTGTCCAGGACTACAGTGGCCCCCCGGGCCTACAGTGTCCGGGCCTGCAGTGTCCAGGACTACAGCGGCCCCCCCGGGCCTACAGTGTCCGGGCCTGCAGTGTCCAGGACTACAGCAGCCCCCGCGCCTGCAGTGTCTGGGCCTGCAGTGTCCAGGACTACAGCGGCCCCCAGGCCTACAGTGCCGGGCCTGCAGTGTCCAGGACTACAGCAGCTCCCGGGCCTACAGTGTCCGGGCCTGCAGTGTCCAGGACTACAGCAGCCCCCGGGCCTGCAGTGTCTGGGCCTACAGTGTCCAGGACTACAGCGGTCCCCGGGCCTACAGTGTCCGGGCCTGCAGTGTCCGGGCCTACAGCGTCCGGGCCTAATACGGGACAGTTGGCAACCCTAGCTAGAGATGTGTTTGAAGACCAAAAACACCAAAGATTAAGTGTAGGCTGGAGACCATATTAAACCGGAGCCAGCGGGATGTGGCTTGACCTCGCCCATACCAGCCCCACGTACTTTGATTCGTTGTGGTTGGTTTGAGTGTGAAGGCAGGAGTAGTCTCTGGTGAGCACACCATGAACCCTCTCCTCTCCTGCGTGCCGCTGGGCAAGGTTGGGGCCACTGTTGTTGCTTATCTTGTGAATAATATGGGTGATGTCACAAGAATATTGTTGGTCGGGAGGGCATGTTGTTGCTGTGGATGGCCGGCCCGAGGCGATGTTGCCCCCCCCCCCCCCTCCCCCCCGCGGTCAGCAGAACATGCCGCGGCTGTGTCCCATTTGGCTCCCCGGCCCAGTGTGAAGACCCCGTTGCCATGGGGATCCCGCTTGGGTTTTGGCAAGGTCCACCGACCGGCCAGGAGCGAGAGCTTCCTCGGGTCCCAGCGAGGTGGTGTGGGTCCTCCACTGCAAACCACCTCTCTGTCCAGGAAGGAACTGCAGATGCTGGTTTACATCAAAGGCAGACACACAATGCTGGAGTAGCTCAGCGGGTCAGGCAGCATCTCGGGAGACAAGGAATGGGTGATGTTTCGGGTCGACACCATTCTTCATACTCTGAAGGGTCTCGACCCGAAACGTCACCCATTCCTTCTCTCCGGAGATGCTGCCTGACCCACTGAGTTACTCCAGCATTGTGTGTCTACTTTCTCTCTGCCCAGCTCATTACCCCCACTTTACTTATTAATGAGTGTCGGATAGACACCAAATGCTGGAGGAACTCAGCGGGTCAGGCAGCATCTCTGGAGAGAAGGAATGGGTGACGTTTGGGGTCGAGACCTTTCTTCACACTCTGAAGGGTGTCGACCCGAAACGTCACCCATTCCTTCCATCCAGAGATACTGCCTGACCCGCTGGGTTACTCCAGCTTATTGTGTCTAGCTTCGTTGTAAACCTGCAGTTTCTTCCTACACACAATGTGTGTCGGATGGTGTATATCAGTGCTGCTATGCACCGATCAGCCAAAACATTATGACCACTGCTAGGCGAAGTGAATAACATTGATTATCTTGTTACAATGGCACCTGTCAAGGGGTGGGATATATCAGGCAGCAAGTGAACAGTCAGTTCTTGAAGTTGATGTGTTGGATGCAGGAGAAATGGGCAGGAGTAAAGACCTGAGCGACTTTGACAAGGGCCAAATTGTTATGGCCAGACGACTGGGTCAGAGCATCTCTGAAACGGCAAGGCTTGTGGGGTGCTCCCGGTCAGCAGTGGTGAGTACTGACCGACAGTGGTTCGAAGAGGGACAAACCACAAACCGGCGAACCAAGGCTCATCGATGCGCGAGGGCAAGGAAGGCTATCCCGACTGGTCCGAACTGACAGAAGGCACAAGTCACAGGGTCGTAAACACTTGTATACCTCTGCTTTACCACTCGATGGTGCACAGAGTCTCTTGCCCAGAGTAGGGGAATCGAGGACTAGAGGACGTAGGTTCAAGGTGAAGGGGAAAAGATTTAACAGGAATCTGAGGGGTAACTTTTTCCACTCAAAGGGCGGCGGGTGTATGGAACGAGCTGCTGGAGGAGGTAGTTGAGGCAGGGATTTTTATTTTAATTTTTTTAGATTTAGAGATACAGCGTGGAAACAGGCCCTTCGGCCCACCAGGTCCGCGCCGCCCAGCGATCCCCGCACACTAACTATCCTACACACACTAGGGACAATTTTTTAAAAACATTTGCCCAGCCAATTAACTTACATACCTGTATGTCTTTGGAGTGTGGGAGGAAACCGAAAATCTCGGAGAAAACCCACGCGGGTCACGGGGAGAACGTACAAACTCCGTACACACGGCGCCCGTAGTCAGGATCGAACCTGAGTCTCCGGCGCTGCATTCGCTGTAAGGCAGCAACTCTACCGCTGCGCCAACGTTTAAGAAACGGTTAGACAGGTACATGGATAGGACAGGTTTGGAGGGATATGGACCAAGCGCCAGCAGATGGGACTAGTGTAGCTGGGACGTGTTGGCTGGTGTGGGCAAATTGGGATAAGGGGACTGTTTCTACACTGTATCACTCAATGACTCTATGACTGTGACAACCTCCTAAAAACATGAACGATAGTTCAAGCTCACAGTGTATTTATTTGCTTCAAAGTGACCGTAAATCTCCTGTGGTGTGACATTTTGATTAGTCAGGACAGTTAAATATAGAAACTAGGTGCAGGAGGAAGCCATTTGGCCCTTCGAGCCACCACTGCCATTCATTGTGATCATGGCTGATCATCTACAATCAGTAACCCGTGCCTGCCTTCTCCCCATATCCTTTGATTCCGCTAGCCCTTAGAGCTCTATCTAACTCTCTTTTAAATTCATCCAGTGAATTGGCCTCCACTGCCTTCTGTGGCAGAGGATTCCACAAATTCACAACTCTGGGTGAAAAAGTTTATTCTCACCTCAGTTTTATATGGCCTCCCCTTTATTCTAAGTGTGTGACCCCTGGTTCTGGACTCCCCCCAACATTGGGAACATTTTTCCTGCATCTAGCTTGTCCAGTCCTTTCATAATTTTATACGTTTCTGTAAGATACCTCTCATCCTTATAAATTCCAGTGAATACAAGCCCAGTCTTTCCAATCTTTCCTCGTATAACAGTCCTGCCATCCCAGAGATTAACCTCGTAGTTGTTTGATCAGGTCACCAACATCGTGCCGTGTTAGATGTGGGGGTGTTTTGTGTTATCCAGTCCAAAAATAATCAAGCACCAGCGTCACCCCGGTCACCCCCTCTTCTCCCCTCTCCCATCAGCCAAGAGGTACAGAAGCGTGAAAACGCACACCTCCAGATTCAGGGACAGTTTCTTCCCAGCTGTTATCAGGCAACTGAACCATCCTCTCACCAGCTAGAGCAATCCTGACCTCCTATCTACCTCATTGAAGACCTTTGAACTACAGATGCTCCTCGACTTACGATGATTCGACTTACGATATTTCGACTTTACGATTCAATAAATTTGCATGACATAATCAACACTTTATTATAAAATAGGCTTTGTGTTAGATGATTTTGGCCAACTGTAGGCTAATGTAAGTGTTCTGAGCACGTTAAAGTTAGGCTAGGCTATAATGTTGGGTAGGTTAGGTGGCTATGATGTTGGGTAGGCTAGGTGGCTAGGATGTTTGGTAGGTTAGATGTATTAAATGCATTTTCGACTCACAATATTTCCGATTTACGATGGGTTTATCGGAATGTAACCCCATCGTAAGTCGAGGAGCGTCTGTATGTTTAATCTGACTTTATTGGAATTTATCTTGCGCTAAACATTGTAGCCTTTATGCTTTGGATGGCTTGATTGTAATCATGTGTAGTCTTTTCACTGACTGGATAGCACGTACCAAAAAGCTTTTCACTGTACCTTGGTACACGTGACAATAATGAACTAAATTAAGGCCCGTGCCTGAGTTTAATTTTGTGTTTAGTTTAGAGCTACACCGTGAAAACAGGCCCTTCGGCCCACTGAGTCCGTGCCGACCAGCGGTCCCCGCACACTAACAGTCTCCTGCACACACAAGCGCCAATTTACATTTAATCCAAGCCAATTAACCTAGAAGCCTGTACGTCTTTGGAGTGTGGGAGGAAACCGGAGATTTGGGGTACTGGGCACAGAACGGGGTACTGATTGAGAATGATCAGCCATGATCACATTGAATGGCGGTGCTGGCTCGAAGGGCCGAATGGCCTACTTCTGCACCTATTGTCTATTGTCTATCCCGTAGAAAAGCGTTCTGCCCGTGACCTGCGTGGGTTTTCTCCAAGATCTTTGGTATCCCCCTACACTCCAAAGACGTACAGGTTTGTCGATTAATTTTGCTTGGTATAAATGTACAATTGTCCCTAGTGTGTGTATGTGTGTGTGTGTGTAGGGCAGTGTTAATATGCGGAGATTGCTGGTTGGCGCGGACTCTGGTGGGCCGAAGGGGCTTGTTTCCGCGCTGTATCTCTAAACTAAACAAAACTAAAGGAGTGGGTCAGTTAGAACCTGCATTCCAAAGACGTTTGGGGTCGATCGGTCTATTTTAAGTTACTCCTAGTGCAGGGGGCTGATGGAAGTTTCCACGGGAAATTAATGGACATGTGGGTGAGAGATAGAGTTGCCAACTATCTCACACCTAAATACGGGACAAGGTGACGTCACCGCCCCGTGCCCCATGTGACCTCACCCAGCCAGCGGCCACGTGCTCCCGCTCCACCAGCGGCGGCCGCCCGGGCCGGGAGGCGGGTTGCTACGCAACCTCCGTCAGGCGAACACACTCGGCCCCTGCTCTCCGAACACACTCCGTTAGCCCACACTGTCCCGACTGACAGCGGCCCGCGGGCCGAACATCGGACAAGGGCGGTCCCGAACGGGACAAACCAATTTAGCCCCAAATATGGGATGTCCCGGCTAATACGGGACAGTTGGCAACCCTTGAGAGAAAATAAATAGCAGGGGTACAGGGAAATAAGGAAACCGGGAAAGGCCTGGATAGAGTGGATGTGGAGAGGATGTTTCCACTAGTGGGAGAGTCCAGGACCAGAGGTCGCAGCCTCAGAATAAACGTTTAGAAAGGAGATGAGGAGGAATTTCTTTAGTCAGAGGGTGGTGAATCTGTGGAATTCATTGCCACAGACGGCTGTGGAGGCCAAGTCAGTGGATATTTTTAAGACAGAGTTTGATAAATTCTTGATTAGTACAGGTGTTGGAGCTTATTGGGAGAAGGCAGGAGAATGGGGTGGAGAGGGAGAGATGGATCAGCCACGATCAAATGGTGGAGTAGACTCGATGGGCCAAATGGCCTAATTCTGCTCCTAGAACCTATGAACATGAAATCAGGAGAGGAGATGGGATTGCTCCACCGGGGGCCCAGCATGGCCCTGATGGGCAGAATGGGCTTCTATGTTGTAGTAAGTTAAAGAAAATATGAAGGGAGAGAAGTACGAGTTGTGGTGATGATGGAGGACTTAAACTCTGGGACCAGAGTAGTTGTCTCTGCTGGAGTGACAACATTACTATCTGGAATGACAACTACTATCTACCTCTTTGGTGACCCTCGGACTATCCTTGATCGGACTTTACTGGCTTTCCCTTGCACTAAACGCTATTCCCTTATCACGTATCTGCACACTGCAAATGGCTCGAAAGTAATTATGTATTGTCTTTCCGCTGACTGGTTTGCACGCAGCAAAAAGCTTTTCACTGTACATGTGACAAACTAAACGGAACTGATTTTTGTGGGTAATAATATTCCTTTATTCGTCCCACACCGGGTAAATTGACAGTGTTACAGCAGCAAAGTGGATAGCAAGAGATCATTCATTATAAATAAAAGATACATAAATTGTCATCAGTTTTCTGTGTGTTCTTAGCTGTTATTGTTGACTCGTCTGCTGGGAGTAGTGCTGGTTGTGCAGTCACACAGCAGCGGGAGGGAAGGACCTCCTATATCACTCCTTCACACACTTGGGGTGAAGGAGTCTGTCACTGAAGGAGCTACTCAGTGCAGTGACAGTGTCCTGCATGGGGTGGGAGTCGTTGTCCAGCAGCGATGTTAACTTTCCCATCATCCTCCTCTCTCCCACCGCCTGCACTGAGTCGAGGGGGCAACCCAGGACAGAGCTGGCCTTCCTGACCAGCTTGTCGAGCCTCTTCCCCTCCGCCGCTGAGATGCTGCTGCTCCAGCAGACCACTCCATAGAAAATGGCCGATGCAACCACCGTGTTGTAGAAGGTCCTTAGGAGTGCCACCTGCACTCCAAAGGACCTGAGTCTCCTCAGCAGATAAAGTAGCGCTGGGAAGTCTTAAAGTCAAGGTGGTGTTTAACAGGATAGCCATTTCTGGCGATTTTGTTCAGTAGATTCTCACAGCCTGGGCACCGGGAGATCTGAACCAGTAACGCTGCAATCCTAATTGGGCTAGTCCTTGGAGCGTAGGGGGATGAGGGGTGATCTGAGAGAGGTGCAAGCCATTTAGAGGCAGAAGTTGCTGCCTCACGGCGCCAGAGACCCGGGTTTGATCCTGACCTCGGGTACTGAGAGCGCGTGGGATTCCTCCGGGTGCTCCGGTTTCCTCCCACGTTTCAAAGACGTGCGGGCCTGTAAGTTGATTGGCGCTCTGTAAATTGTTCCTGGGGTGCAGGGAATGGATGCAAGAGTGGGGTGACAAAGAACTGGTGCGAATGGGTGATCGGCCGATGGCCGTTGTGGACTCGGTGGGCCGAAGGGGCCTGTTTCCATGCTGTATCTTTCAATCAATCAATCAGTCTGCACTTTGGCATTTAAATCGCCAAATATAATTTAGTAGAATTAATCCAGGGATGAGCACAACATCATGAGAGGAATAGATCAGGTAAATGCAGAGTCTCTTACCTAGAGTTGGGGAATTAAAAAATAGAGGACTTAGGTTTAAGGTGAGGAGGGGGGGAGGGAGGAGAAGATTTAATAGGAACCTGAGGGACAACCTTTTCACACAAGGGGTGGTGGATCTATGGAATGAGCTGCCGGAGGAGGTAGTTGAGGCTGGTACCATCATAACATGTAAGAAACATTTAGACATGGATAGGACAGGTTTAGAGGGATATGGGCCAAACGCGGGCAAGTGGGACTTGCGAGGTCTAGTTTAGTTTAGCGAAACAGCATGGAAACAGGCCCTTCTGACCACCGAGTCTGCACCGAGTCTGCACCGACCCATGATCCCCGCACACTGACACTATCCTACACCCACTAGGGACAATTTTACATTTATACCAAGCCAATTAACCTACAAACCTGCACGTCCTAGGAGCGTGGGAGGAAACTGGAGATCTCAGAGAAAACCCACGCATGTCACTGGGAGAACGTACAAACTCCGCACAGACAGCACCTGTGGTCAGGATTGAACCCGAGTCTTTGGTGCTGTAAGATTTTAGATTTAGAGATACAGCGCGGAAACAGGCCCTTCGGCCCACCGAGTCCGTGCCGCCCAGCGATCCCCGCACATTAACACTATCCTACACACACGAGGGACAATTGTTACATTTACCCAGTCAATTAACCTACATACCTGTACGTCTTTCGAGACGTAAGGCAGCGACCTTACAACCGTGCCACTGTATACTGTAGATGGGACATGTTGGCTGGTGTGAGCAAGTTGGGCCAAAGGGCCTGTTTCCACACCCTGTGACTATGGCTCGAATGGGGAGAATTGTGAATGCAAGCGACAGGAACTGTGAATGATGTTCATCTTCCTATTGTTTATTCATCTGAGACAATGATGCTCCACAATTGAATGGACAATGGATTGCCTTTCGGAGGCTGTGAAGTGCGGTCTAGCTGCGCCGCGTGTAATAAGTGGCCTCTCTGTTGGAGGAGATGCAGTCAAAGGCCACTATGAATGGACAGAGCAGATCTTAGGAGCAAAGAGGACCTTCTGCAGTTGTACAGGGCCCTCCAGTGAGACCGCACCTGGAGTACTGTGTGCAGTTTTGGTCTCCAAATTTGAGGAAGGATATTCTTGCTATTGAGGGCGTGCAGCGTAGGTTTACTAGGTTAATTCCCGGAATGGCGGGACTGTCGTATGTTGAAAGACTGGAGCGACTAGGCATGCATACACTGGAATTTAGAAGGATGAGGGGATCTTATTGAAACATATAAGATTATTAAGGGGTTGGACACGTTAGAGGCAGGAAACATGTTCACAATGTTGGGGGAGTCCAGAACCAGGGGCCACAGTTTAAGAATAAGGGGTAGGCCATTTAGAACTGAGATGAGGAAAAACTTTTTCAGTCAGAGAGTTGTGAATCTGTGGAATTCTCTGCCTCAGAAAGCAGTGGAGGCCAATTCTCTGAATGCATTCAAGAGAGAGCTAGATAGAGCTCTTAAGGATAGCGGAGTCAGGGGGTATGGGGAGAAGGCAGGAACGGGGTACTGATTGAGAATGATCAGCCATGATCACATTGAATGGCGGTGCTGGCTCGAAGGGCCGAATGGCCTCCTCCTGCACCTATTGTCTATTGTCTATCCCATTCTCTCTGATTTTCACACTTTACACTTCCTTATCTCTGTGTTTCCCACTCCCCTGACTCTCAGTCGAAGAAGGGCCTTAACATGGTCAGGATCGATCCCGGCACTGTAAGGCAGCAGCTCCATCGCTGCGCCACCGTGCCGCTCCTGAAGTTTTGGTGCCACGTCATCGCTGCGGATTTCACTGTTCAACTCTGCTTATGAAGGGTCGCACGGTGGCGCAGCGGTAGAGTTGCTGCCTTGCAGCGAATGCAACGCCGGTACCCCGGTTCCATCCTGACTACGGGTGCTGCCTGTACGGAGTTTGTACGTTCTCCCCGTGACCTGCGTGGGTTTTTTCCGAGATCTCCGGTTTATAGACAATAGACAATAGGTGCAGGAGGAGGCCATTCAACCCTTCGAGCCAGCACCACCATTCAATGTGATCATGGCTGATCATTCTCAATCAGTACCCCGTTCCTGCCTTCTCCCCATACCCCCTGACTCCGCTATCCTTAAGAGCTCTATCCAGCTCTCTCTTGAATGCATTCAGAGAATTGGCCTCCACTGCCTTCTGAGGCAGAGAATTCCACAGATTCACAACTCTCTGACTGATAAAGTTTTTCCTCATCTCCATTCTCAATGGGCTACCCCTTATTCTTAAACTGTGGCCCCTTGTTCTGGACTCCCCCAACATTGGGAACATGTTTCCTGCCTCTAACGTGTCCAACCCCTTAATAATCTTTTACGTTTCGATAAGTTCTCCTCTCATCCTTCTAAATTCCAGTGTATACAAGCCTAGTCGCTCCAGTCTTTCAACATATGACAGTCCCGCCATTCCGGGGATTAACCTAGTGATTCTAGTTTCCTCCCACACTCCAAAGACGTGCAGGTTTGTAGGTTAATTGGCGTGGTAAATGTAAAAATTGTCCCTAGTGGGTGTAGGATAGTGTTAATGTGCGGGGATCGCTGGTCGTCACGGACCCGGTGGGCCGAAGGGCCTGTTTCCGCGCTGTATCTCTAAACTCAACTAAACTAAAGGGCATGTTTTGTTACATTGGCCAGAGCTCCAGTTTTCCTCTGCCTCGTTATCTGTTGCCTTTATTTTTAGAAATTGGCATATAATTCTCTGTTGGAGTCTTAGCAGGAAGGACAGAGCAGATGAATCAGTGCCAGTGCCGAGCTTGGCGGCGTGCTGCTCTCACGAGAGCACGGAAGATGTAAACATTGATGCATGATCTGGTTCACAACTCTGTTGTGTCATTGGGACTGGGCAAGTGAGTTGAGTAGAGTTTTGGGAGCAACATTGCACTCCCCCTCCCATTCCCACACTGACCTTTCTGTCCTGGGCCTTCTCCACTGTCAGAGTGAGGCCCAGCGCACTCTGCCAATCAATCACCTCGTATTTCGCTTGGGCAGCTTGCAACCCAGCAGTGTGAATGTTGCCTTAGAGTCATAGAGTGATACAGTGTGGAAACAGGCCCTTCAGCCCAACTCGCCCACAACAATGTCCCAGCTACACGAGTTCCATTTGCCTGCGCTTGGTCCACATCCCTCCAAACCTGTCCTATCCATGTACTTGTCTAACTGTTTCCTAAACGTTGCGATAGTCCCAGCCTCAACTACCTCCTCTGGCAGCTCGTTCCATACACCCACCACCCTCTGTGTGAAAAAGGTACCCCTCAGATTCCTATCAAATCTTTCCCCCCTCACCTTGAATCTATGATCTCTGGTCCTCGATTCCCTGACTCTGGGCAAGAGACTCTGTGCATCTACCCAATCTATTCCTCTCATGATTTTGTATACCTCTATAAGATCTCTAACTTCAAGTAACCCTTGCTTTCCCTCTGTCTCTCCATCCCTCCCCCATCCTGAAGAAGGGTCTCGACCCAAAACGTCACCCATTCCTTCTCTCCAGAGATGCTGCCTGTCCCTCTGAGTTACTCCAGCATTTTGTGTGTACCTCCCAATCCTAGTTCTCCGACCAGTCTGACTGTCCTCCTGATTAAATTTTACAATGTATGCTTCGTTGTCACCTTCCCCTCAGCTAACAATCTATTCTACATTTTCCTAGAGCTTTGTCCCCTATGATCTCTTGTTTTCACACCCTACCCTTCCATATCTCTCGTTTTTCCTCCCTCGACTCTCAGTCTGAAAAGGGTCTTGACTCGAAATCACTCAATAACCAAAGCCTGTAGTTTCTTTTTTGCTCTGGTTTATTTTCACCCACATGTTTAGACCGTAATGTTGTATCCTTATTGGTTTGATGTGTTTATGCCTTATTCTTAATTGTTAACGTTATGTTTGTGTTGTCATTTGTGAGCGGAGCACCAAGGCACATTCCTTGTATATGCATACTTGGCCAATAAACGTATTCATTCATTCATTCATTCATTCAAATGTCACCCATTCCTTCTCTCCAGAGATGCTGCCTGTCCCACTGAGTTACTCCAGCATTTTGTGTCTATCGTCGATGTAAACCAGCATCTGCAGTTCCTTCCGTCACAGTTCACTCCTGCTGCAAAGCACAATTACCGTTTGGATATTTGAGAACTCACTCCTGAAGTCTATCAAGAGGCTTATTCATCATGTTCGTTAGTTCTAGGAGCAGAATTAGGCCATTTGCACATCAAGTCTACTCCGCCAATCAATCACGGCTGATCTATCTTCCCTCCTCAACCCCATTCCCCTGACTTCTCCCCATAACCCCTGACACCCGCACTAATCAACAATCCGTCAATCTCCACTTATAAATATCCACTGACGGCCTCCACAGCCGTCTGTGGCAATGAATTCCACAGATTCACCACCCTCTGATTAAAGAAATTCCTCCTCATCTGCTTCTTAAAGGTACGTCCTTTAATTTTGAGGCTGTGCCCTCTGGTCCTAGACTCTCCCACCAGTGGAAACATCCTCTCCACATCCACTCTATCCAGGCCTTTCACTATTCTATAAGTTTCAATGAGGTCCCCCTTCATCCTTCTAATTTCCAGGGAGTACAGGCCCAGTGCCGACAAAACGCTCATCATCTGTTAACCCACTCATTCCTGGCATCATTCTCGTAAACCTCCTCTGGACCCTCTCCAACCCAAGTCAAGCCAAGTATTTTTAGTTATCATACTTACCGACAATGGATCAATGACATTCTTGCTTGTAGAACCACAGCTGGCCCGTAAATGCACAGGAAGGAACTGCAGGCGCTGGTTTACTCTGAAGACAGACACGAAATGCTGGAGTAACTCAGCGGGGCAGGCAGCATCTCTGGAGAGAAGGAATGGGTGACGCTTTGGACATCTTCTGAAGAAGGGTCTCGACCCAAAATGCCACCCATTCCATCTCTCCAGAGATGCTGTCTGTCCTGCTGAGTTACTCCAGCATTTCTGTTTATCTTCGGCGGCCCATAAATGCAATCTGCACGAGAATATTTCATAGGTGATAGGAGTAGAATTAGGCCATTCGGCCCATCAAGTCCACTCCGCCATTCAATCACGGCTGATCTATCTCTCCCTCCCAACCCCATTCTCCTGCCTTCTCCCTGTAACCCCCGACACCCCTACTAATGAAGAATCTCTATCTCCGACTTAAAAATATCCATTGAAGTGGTCTTCACAGATAACATATCAGAAAGAAACAGAAATAAATGAATAAATTAAACTAATCTAAAACTATAATGGTTATTAGAGATATATTAGTGAAACAGGACCTTCCATCCTTGTGTGTCGGGTGTGGATGAGAGAGTGGGTTGCCATCTGTCCCGTATTAGCCGGGACATCCCGTACGGGACCGCCCTTGTCCTGTATTAGGGCCGGGGGGCGCTGTAGGCCCGGACAGTGTGGTAGGAAAAAAGACTGCAGATGCTGGTTAAAATCTGTGCCTACCTTCCGAACAGTGTAGGCCCGGAGGCCCCGGGCGCCGCCTAATGGAGGTTGCATGGCAACCCGCCTCCCGGGCAGACACAAAAAACTGGAGTAACTCAGCGGGTCAGGCAGCATCTCTGGAGGGAAGGAATGGGTGACGTCAAAACGTTTCCCATTCCTTCTCTCCAGAGATGCTGTCTGATTTAAACCAGAATCTGCAGTTTGTTTTTCCTACACAACCCGCTTCCCGGCCTGGGCGGCCGCCATTGTTGGAGCGGGAGCATGTGGCCGCTGGCTGGGTGAGGTCACGTGGGGCGCAGAGCGGTGACGTCACCTTGTCCCGTATTTGGGAGTGCTATAGTCGGCACCCCTAAGTGTGAAGGAGTGATGGCTGGTCGGTGTGGACTCAGTGGGCTGAAGCGCCTGTCTCCATGCTGTGTCTCTGAGCTCAGGGTGCAGCCATTTCAACCATTGGGATTCGGAGGAAGCTGGTGCAACTCGTGAGCTCAGTGGGAGTTTCTGCAAACTCCACAAGGACTTGGTGATATTGGGAAAGGTCTCGCAGAGTGATGCAGTGGAAACAGGCCCTTTGGACCAACTAGCCTACACCGACCAACGTGTCCCATCTACCCTAGTCCCACCTGCCCGCGTTTGGCCCATATCTCTCTCTATACCTGTCCTGTCCATGTACCTGTCCCTATGTTTCGTACACATTGCGATATGCCGATAGGGTGGCGCGGTGGCGCAGCGGTAGAGTTGCTGCTTTGCAGCGCTTGCGGCACCAGAGACGCGGGTTCGATCCGGACTACGGGCGCTGTTTGGGTACGGAGTTTGTACGTTCTCCCCGTGACCTGCGTGGGTTTTCTCCGAGATCTTCGCTTTCCTCCCACACTCCAAAGATGTGCAGGTTTGTCGGTTAATTGGCTTGGGTTTGTATACTCAGTATAAATGTAAATTGTCCCTAATGTGTGTAGGATAGCGTTAGTGTGCGGGGATCGCTGGTCGGCACGGACTCGGAGGGCCGAAGGGCCTGTTTCTGCGCTGCATATCTAAACGAAACACTAAACTACCTCCTCCAGCAGCTTGTTCCATACACCCACCATCCTTTGTGTATAAAAAGTTACCCCTCGGGTTCCTATTAAATCTTTTTCCCATCCTCACCTTAAACCTATGGCGTCTGGTTCTTGATTTCCCCACTCTGGGCAAGAGACTGCATTTATATAATCTATTCCTCTCATGATTTTGTGCTCATCCTGGGTTTGATCCGATTAAATTATATTTGGCGACTTAAATGCAAGATCGCAGACTGATTGAACGAAAGAATGATGCCGTACGGAAACGGGCCCTTCAGCCCACCGAGTCCACGGCACCCATCAATCGCCTGCTCCATGCTATCCCACTTTTGCATCCACTCCCTGCACTATAGGGGACAATTTGTAGAGGGCCAATTAACCCGCAAACCCACACGTCTTTGGGACGTGGGGGGAAACCGGAGTATCCGGAGGGAGGAAACCCACGCAGGCTGCGGAGAGAATTGTGCAGATTCCGCACACAGGCAGCACCCGTGGTCGGGACCGGGACCCGGTTTCTCCAGCACTGTGAGGCAGCAAATTCTGCCTCTAAACGGGCCACGCACTTTGCGGGATTTGCACTTTGCTACCTCTCCACCTGTGTGATTCTGCCAGGCAGCGGCGATTAATATCGCAGCTGTGTTTAAATGTGAGGCTGGGTTGGATGTGAAAGCAGGTCAGACCAGAGCAAGCCAGAGGCTGTGACCTGCAGAGGTCCATGCTCTGATGTGCCCGTTCCATAGCTCTGTTCACTCCCCTCTCCTTTCTGCACCGCAGCCTGGAGTTTAAAGCTCAGTTCTCCAGATCGGGACACAAAGCTTCATGTTTCTGGGTATCGCGTTTGGCTCGTTTCCCAGAAGCATTGCATAATTTCATTGACTTTGCAAGCCGGCTGTAACCTGGAGCTGGGGATTGTGATGGCTGTGATCACCAGCACAGGGAAACAGAGGCTGACACTTTAACTCCACCTCCCATTCCCACACTGACCTTTCAGTCCTGGGCTTCCTCTAGGGTTGCCAACGGTCCCGTGTTAGCCGGGACATCCCGTATTTTGGGCTAAATTGGTTTGTCCCGTACAGGACTGCCCTTGTCCTGTATTAGGCCCGGGGAGCGCTGTAGGCCCGGGGGACACTGTAGGCCTGGGGGGCGCTGTAGGCCCAGACACTGTAGGCCTGGGGGGCGCTGTAGGCCCGGACGCTTTAGGCCCGGACGCGCTGAAGGCCCGGGGGCGCTGTAGGCCTGGACGCTGTAGGCCCGGACGCTATAGGTCCTGACAGTTTAGGTCCCGACACTCTTGGTTTCCGACATTTTAGCTCCGGATAGTCTAGTTCCGGAGGCCCGGGCGCCGGCTAACGGAGGTTGCGTAGCAACACGCCTCCCGGCCTGGCCTGCCGCCATTGGTGGAGCGGGGAGCACATGTCCTCTGGCTGGGTGAGGTCACGTGGGGTGCGGGGCGGGGCCTTGTCCCGTATTTGGGAGTGAGATAGTTGGCAACCCTGGCCTGCTCCACAGTCAGAATGAGGCCCAGCGCAAACGGGAGGGACAGCACCTCGTATTTTGCTTGGGCAGCTTACACCCCAGCGGCATGAAGAAGCGCCTCGACCCGTAACGTCACCCATTCCATCTCTCCAGAGACTCTGCCTGTCCCGCTGAGTTACTCCAGCATTTTGTGTCTAACTTCGTATGAACATTGACTTCTCTAACTTCAAGTAACCC
Source organism: Rhinoraja longicauda (assembly GCF_053455715.1). Classification (NCBI taxonomy): domain Eukaryota; kingdom Metazoa; phylum Chordata; class Chondrichthyes; order Rajiformes; family Arhynchobatidae; genus Rhinoraja; species Rhinoraja longicauda. The sequence continues at coordinate 2,899,494 of NC_135963.1, forward strand.
TTGCTTTCCCTCTCTCTCCATCCTCTCCCCCATCCTAGTGCTCCGACCAGTCTGACTGTCCGCCTGATTAAATGTCATCTTTGTATGCCTCGTTGTCAACGTCCCCTCACTTAACGATGATCTATTTTACATTTTCCTTGTACTTTGTCCCCTTTGATCTCTCGTTTTCACACCGAGTCCGCACCGTCCAGCGATCCCCGCACATTAACACTATCCTGCACGCACAGGGGATAATTTACCATTTTTACCAAAGCCCAATTAATGTACAAACCCGCACGTCTTTGGATTGTGGGAGGAAACCGGAGCACCCGGAGAAAAACCCACGCAGGTCACGGGGAGAGAACGTGCAAGGTCCGTACAGACAGCCCCTGCAGTCAGGATGGAACACGGGTCTCTGGCGCTGTGAGGCAGCAACTCTACCGCTGCGCCACCGTGCTGTCCCAATGTAATGGAGCAAGGGTGAATAATGTAGGGTGGAAACCCAAAGCAGATTCAACGGTACTGAGCAGTGGTGTTGCACTGATGTGCTGCTTGATGCTTGATGCAGGGGAAAGGAAGGAATAGCTGAGCACAAGCCACAGAATAATTTTGGTTTAGTTTTAGAGGTACAGCGAGTCCGCACCGATCCCTGCACACTAACACTATCTTACACACACATACGCACTAGGGACAATTAAAAAAAATGATTTATACCAAGCTAATGGACGTACAAACCTATACGCCTTTGGAGCGTGGGAGGAAACCGAAGATCACGGAGAAAACCCGTGCGGTCATAGGGAGAACGTGCAAACTCCGTACAGACAGCACCCGTAGTTGAGGTTGATCCCGGGTCTCTGGCGCTGGGAGGCAGCAACTCTACCGCTGCTCCACCGTGCCGCATGGTTGTATGTGTTTGGTATTAAACAAGCTGCAGCCAACATGCCCTGAATGTCACTGTCTGATCCAGCACCATTACGTTCATAAGTCCTAGCAGCAGAATTAGGCCATTTGGCCCATCAAGACTACTCCGTCATTTAATCATGGCTGATCCATCTCTCCCTCTCAACCCCATTCTCCTGCCTTCTCCTCTTAACCCCTGACACCCGCACTAATCGAGAATCTGTCAATCTCTGCCTTGACAGTCGCCTTAAAAATCGCGTAACTGGGACAGCCCTTAACTGGGAAGAAACTGTTCCTGAATCTGGAGGTTTTCAAGCTTCTGTACCTCTTGCCCGATGGGAGAGGGGAGAAGAGGGAGTGAGTGGTCCTTGATTATACTGCTGGCCTTCCTTGTGCTTTATGTCTCATGGGCTATTTCTGACCAGGGAGGATCTGTAATCGGTAGCAACCCCATATCATGAACTATTTTAGACGGAGTACCATCCATGACCTTTGGACTGAGGACTATTTAAGTGGGGATCCCTGCTGACCAGACTTTCAACTACAATTTCACAGTGCACTCCAGTCCACTTGCCTCTGCACTTCAAACTTCAGATATCTCCGAAGTCGATGGAATTGTTTCTACTGTGGCACTAAATACCCTCTCCTTCGTTTACTGTGGTGAGTCTGAATAAGGGCGGCACGGTGGCGTAGGGGGTAGAGTTGCTGCCTTACAGCGCCAGAGATCCGGGTTCAATCCTGACTACGGGTGCTGTTTGTGTGGAGTTTGTACGTTCTGCCCGTGACCTGCGTGGGTTTTCTCCGGGTACTTCGGTTTCCTCCCACACTCCAACGACGTACAGGTTTGTAGGTTAATTGGCTTTGGTAAAAAATGATACTGCAAATTGTCCCTAATGTGTAGGATAGTCCCAGTGTGTGGGGATCGTTGGTTGGCGCGGACCTGGTGGGCCAATGGGCCTGTTTCCATGCTGTGTCTCTAAAGACTAAAGTGGATTAAAGGTTGAAACATCTTCAATTGTATCATTAAAGTTGTTGGTAAAAAGCAGTGACTTGGATAATGGAGCAGTGAGTTGTATTTTATTTGGATTAAGTCAAACAGAGAGAGAGAGATACAGTGCACAGCGGTAGAGTTGCTGCCTCCCAGCACTAGAGACCCAGGTTCCATCCTGGCCTTGGGTGCTGTTGGTGTGGATTTTGCATGTTCTTTATGTGACCGCGTGGGTTTCCTCCAGGAGCTCTGGTTCCTTCCCACATCCCAGAGATGTGCGCTTGGATAGGTTCATTGGCCCCCAGCCTGTGTTTGAGTGTCATAGTGTGATACAGCCTGGAAACAGGCCCTTCAGCCCAACCTGTCCATGCTGACCAAGATGCCCCATCTACACTTGTCCCACCTGCCTGCGTGTGGCCCATATCCCTCTGAACCTGTCCTATCCATTTACCTGTACAAATGTCTCTTTAAACATTTGAGTATAGGAGTAAAGAGGTCCTTCTGCAGTTGTACAGGGCCCTGGAGAGACCACACCTGGAGTACTGGGTACAGTTTTGGTCTCCTAATTTGAGGAAGGACGTCCTTGTTATTGAGGCAGTACAGCGTAGGTTCACGAGGTTAATCCCCGGGATGGCGGGACTGTCATATGAGGAAAGATTGGAAAGACTGGGCTTGTAATCACTGGAGTTTAGAAAAGGATGAGAGGGGATCTTATAGAAACATTTAAAATTATAAAAGAACTGGACAAGCTAGATGCAGGAATAATGTTCCCAATGTTGGGCGAGTCCAGAACCAGGGGCCACAGTCTAAGAATAAAGGGGAGGCCATTTAAAACTGAGATGAAAAAAACCTTTTCACCCAGAGAGTTGTGAATTTGTGGAATTCTCTGCCACAGAGGGCAGTGGAGGCCAATTCACTGGATGGATTTAAAAGTGAGTTAGATAGAGCTCTTGGGGCTAGCGGAATCATGGGATATGGGGAGAATGCAGGCACGGGTTACTGATTGTTGATGATTAGCCATGATCACAATGAATCGAAGGGCCAAATGGCCGCCTCCTGCACCTATTTTCTATCTTTCTAAATAGCGGAGATAAAATCTGGGGGGAATTTGTGGGAATGCGTGGAAAATAGTATTGAGGTGCGATTAGTGGAAATGGAGTGATCTGCAGCAGGTGTGGGCGAGCTGGGTTGGAGGGCTTCTGTGTATCCCCCCTCTCAGTCTGTCAATCCTGGATGGCTAAACGTTTAGTAATTAAAGACTACAAACGCACTGTTGTTGATCGGCTTGATTGAAAGGTGCAGCATGGAAGCTGGCTCTTCGGCCCACCGAGTCCAGGCCGACCGCCGTTCACCCGCTCACGTGCGTCCCACGTCACCCCACTTCAGCGTCCGTTCCCTCCGCACCAGGGGACATTTGACGGAGGGCCAATCAACCTGCAGACCCTCACCTAAGGGAATGCGGGAGGAAACCGGAGCACCCGGAGGAAACCCCCACGGTCACAGGGAGAACATCTAAACTCCACACGGTCAGGATCGAGCCCGGGCGTCCGGCGCTACGAGCCAAGCCAGCGGCTCTACCAGCTGTGCCACCGTGCCAATGGGTCATGAGGCCGTTGTGTCCGAACTGCCAATCCAATTTATCTTTGGCTGGAACAACAACAAGGCACTGCAGATGCTGGTTTACACCAAAGATAGACACAAAATAGACGCAAGAGGGAGCAGAAGTGTGGAAACACACACCTCCAGATTCAGGGACAGTTTCTTCCCAGCTGTTATCAGGCAACTGAACCATCCTACCTCAACCAGAGAGCAGTGCTGACCTCCCATCTACCTCATTGGAGACCCTCGGACTATCTTTAATTGGACTTTACTGGACTTTTAGTTTTAGAGATACAGCGTGGAAACAAGCCCTTTCGGCCCACCGGGTCCGCGCCGACCATCGATCCCCGCACACTAACACTATCCAATATCCACTAGGGCCAATTTCTTTTTACATTTACCAAGCCAATTGACCTATAAACCTGCACGTCTTTGGAGTGTGGGAGGAAACCGAAGATCTACGGAGAAAACCCACGCAGGTCACGGGGAGAACGTGCAAACTCCGTACAGACAGCGCCCGTAGTCGGGATGGAAACCGGGTCTCCGGCGCTGCATTCGCTGTAAGGCGGCAACTCTACCGCTGGGCCACCGTGACCTCCCATCTTGCACTAAACGTTATTCCCTTTATCCCATATCCGTACACTGTGGACGGCTCGATTGTGATAATGTGTAGTCTTTCTGCTCACTGGATAGCAGGCAACAAAAGAGCCTTTCACTGTACCTCGGTACACGTGACAATAATAAACTTTAAATGCTGGAGTAACTCAGCAGGTCAGGCAGCTTCTGTGGAGAAAATGGATAGGTGACACGGTAGCGGCACGGTAGCGCAGCGGTAGAGTTGCTGCTTTACAGCGAATGCAGCGCCGGAGACACAGGTTCGATCCTGACTACGGGTGCTGCACTGTAAGGAGTTTGTACGTTCTCCCCGTGACCTGCGTGGGTTTTCTCCGAGATCTTCGGTTTCCTCCCACACTCCAAAGACGTACAGGTATGTAGGTTAATTGGCTGGGTAAATGTAAAAATTGTCCCTAGTGGGTGTAGGATAGTGTTAATGTACGGGGATCACTGGGCGGCACGGACTTGGAGGGCCGAAAAGGCCTGTTTCCGGCTGTAGATATATGATATGATATGATATGTGACGTTTCGGGTCCATGTTGTCCAGAGATACTGCATGGCCCGCTGAGTTACCCCAGTGCTTTGTGTGTATCTTATTGTTGTCTGTGTAGGTTGATGGGGAATGTTGACCCGTGCGCGCTGGGCCGAGGGACCTGCTCTGGCAGTGGTTGTGGACGAGCAGATGGGCCTGTGTTCGATGCCTCCTCTACTGCAGTACAAGCACCTTATGTTCACACAGCCTGCTAGCACGAGCAGGACTGTCATCTCTCTGACAAACTCCACCTGCCTTGGCCGGCTCGCTAGCTGGGAGGTCCAATACTGCAGACAGGCACAACTCCCACAGCAGATAGCATTAGGGTTGCCAACGTTCTCACTCCCAAATAAGAGACAAAAGGTGATGTCACCGCCCCGCGCCCCACGTGACCTCACCCAGCCAGCGGCCACGTGCTCCCGCTCCACCAATGGCGGCCGCCCGGGATGGGAGGCGGGTTGCTACGCAACCTCTGTTATGTGGCGCCCGGGCCTACAGTGTCCGGGCCTACAGTGTCTGGGCCAACAGTGGTGAATCTGTGGAATTCATTGCCACAGAAGGCTGTGGAGGCCAAGTCAGTGGATATTTTTAAGGCAGAGATAGATCGACCCTTGATTAGTACGGGTCTCAGAGATTATGGGGAGAAGGCAGGAGAATGAGGTGGAGAGGGAGAGATAGATCAGCCATGATTAATTCTGCTCCTAATGCTTATGAATATGTCTCTCTGTTTGACTTAATCCAAATCAAATTCAACTCACTGATCCTTTATCCAACCCTTTGCTTTTGCCAACAATTAATAAACAATTGAATATTATTAAACCTTTAATTCCTCTTTAGACTGACAGTTGTTGATGGGATGGTTCAGTTGCCTGATAACAGCTGGGAATAAACTGTCCCTGAATCTGGAGGTGTGCGTTTTCACACTTCTGTACCTCTTGCTGGAGGGTAGGAGAGGGGGTGAGACTGGTCCTCGATTATGCTGCTTGAGTTTCGCCCTCCTCCCCCCTCTCCCATCCAAGATGTCCCCTCTGAGAGAATTATATAGAAACCAGATGCTGACATCTAAAAGAAGACACAAAGTGCTGGAGCAGGTTCTGAACATGGATAGGTTCTGAAGAATGGCCCCTCATCAAAATGCCACCTCTCCATGTTCTCCAGAGATGCTGTCTGACCTGTCGAATTACTCCAGCACTTTGTGTCTTTTCTTCCACATTCCACAGCCCCCTTCACTATCTATAATCGAACACGTCGCTAATCTTAGTTTTAGTTTAGTTCAGGGACACAGTCCCTTCGGCCCACTGAGTCCGCGCTGACCAGCGATCCCCCCACTTCTTCATAGGCCCCCCTCGGTCATGGCTGACCATGGGTGAATCCCCACTGGCTTACAATATCCGACACACACGAGGAACAGTTTACAATTTGACCAAAGCCAATTGACCGACAAGTCTGTACGTCTTTGGAGCGTGGGAGGAAACCGGGGAAAACCCACGCAGGTCACGGGGAGAGCGTACAAACTCAGTACGGACAGCGCCCGTAGTCAGGATGGAACCCGGGTCTCTGGCGCCATGAGGCAGCAGCTCGACCGCTGTGCCACCGTGCCAGCCCACCGTGCATCATGTACGGTTAACGCACAACAAAAGCTTTTCACTGTACCTCGGCACCTCGTGACAATAAACAAAACTCAAACTCAAATCATCCGATGGTCAGGGGCAGCGTTACCACGCAGAGGGTGGTGGGTGTACGGAACGACCTGCCAGGGGAGGTAGTTGAGGCTGGTACAATAACATTTTAAATCATATTTGGACAGGTACACAGACAGGAAAGGTTTAGACGAATGTGGTCCAAACACTGGGAAATGTGACTAACTTAAGTCGATTCCGAAGAAGGGTCCCGACCCAAGAGGGTCACCCATCCACCTTCTCTGGAGATGCCGCCTCACCCGCTGAGTTACTCCAGCACTAGGTGCCTTTTTCCCCTTATAATCCGGCACCTGTGGCTCCTCGTGTCTCCTGCATTGGCTGAAGATGTCCTGGTCGGGTTTGCTCCTGGGCCTGGCCAAGCCGGCCGTCCGCGAGTCACGGCGCCGGGCGGAAGAGGGCACTGCCCGAGACGGCAGCCTGCCCCTATCGCGGGGTTACGCCCGCGCCCGGGTGGGGTTAGAGAGGGACCGCGCGCTGTCCACGGGCACTCTGGGGGATTTCCGGGACCGCTGGGCACTGCGGGGGGTGGAAAGTATCCTGGACAAGGATTTAGGTTTAATTTGGAGGGGAAATAGGCCCTTCGGCCCACCGAGTCCACACCGACCTGCGTTCCCCACACACTAACACTATCCTACACACACTAAGGACAAGTTACAATTACAGGTGCTCCCCAGCTTTTAATGGGGTTCCGTTCCAAGAAAACCCATCGGAAACCGAAAGTATCGTAAATCGAAATGCATTGAAAACGCGCGATCACGTGGCGGGAAGCGAGTGGCGGCTCGCTACTGGTCCCTGGCCTTTGCACCATCGCATACTCGAACTAACGCAAGTTGAACCATCGTAACCTGGAGAGTACCTGTGCACCCAGCCAATCAACCTACAAACCTGCACGTCTTTGGAGTGTGGGAGGAAACCGAAGATCTCGGAGAAAACCCACGCAGGTCACGGGGAGAACGTACAAACTCTGTACAGACAGCGCCCGTGGTCGGGATCGAACCCTAACCTCTGGCGTTGTGAGGCAGCAACTCTACCGCTGTGCCACCGTGCAGCATTGTGACTTGGTTGTTTAATACTCAGTATATTTGATATTTAAGGATATTTGTCTTGCTTTGAATTATGGTGGTGGATTTATTGGTATTGTTTTGTATTGTACACATAACAGTCATAGAGTGATACAGCGTGGAAACTGGTCCTTCGGCCCAACTTGCCCACACCGGCCAACATGTCCCAGTTACACTAGTCCCACCTGCCCGCATTTGGTCCATATCCCTCCAAACCTGTCCTATCCATGTACTTTTCTAACTGTTTCCTAAACGTTGCGATAGTCCCAGCCTCAACTACCTCCTCTGGCAGCTTGTTCCATACACCCACCACCCTCTGTGTGAAAAAGTCACCCCTCGGATTCCTATTAAATCTTTCCCCCTTCACCGTGAACCTATGTCCTCTGGTCCTCGATTCCCCTACTCTGGGCAAGAGACTCTGTGCATCTACCCGATCTATTCCTCTCGTGATTTTATATACCTCTATAAGATCATTATTGTATTGAGATATTATTGTAAATAGCTGATGAAATTTATTTTTGTTTGTGAACAGTGAGTTTACAGTGAGTGTAAACAGAGCGTTCCCTCGACTACCCGGGACCATGACTGACCATTAACCCCGCGCGTGCCGGCCTGGCAGGAGCAGAAGTGATTGGCTCCGCCACAGAGCCATGCCTTCCTTCCCCATGGACGAAGGTAGGAGCAAATCACCCCGTCTTCACCCCTCGCGCCCCCTTCCCCCCACGCTCGAATAGCAGACGTGCCGAGCTCGGCAAATTCCCACGCTTGCATTTTGATGCGTAAGGTGGCGCAGCGGTAGAGTTGCTGCCTCACGGCGAATGCAGCGCCGGAGACCCGGGTTCCATCCCGACTACGGGCGCTGTCTGTACGGAGTTTGTACGTTCTCCCCGTGACCTGCGTGGGTTTTCTCCGAGATCTTCGGTTTCCTCCCACACACCAAAAGACGTGCAGGTTTGTAGGTTAAATGGCTCGGTAAATGTAAAAATTGTCCCTAGTGGGTGTAGGATTGTGTTAGTGTGCGGGGATCGCTGGTCGGCGCGGGCCCGGTGGGCCGAAGGGCCCGTTTCCGCACTGTATCTCTAAACTAAACTAAGCTGCAGATGCCGTTTTAGACTGAAGACAGAGGCACAAACAGCTGGAGTATCTCAGCGGGACAGGCAGCATCTCAGGAGTGAAGGAATGGGTGACGTTTCGAGGTCGAGACCCTTCTTCAGACTGAGAGTCAAGGGAGAGGGCAATGCGAGATATTGACAGTGCTCAGGACCAATGATATGCAGGAAGCAACGATGATCAAGGAGATGCAGAGCCCACAATGGTCCATTGTTGGCTGTGGGCGAGATGATAACGAGTTACACAGGCAGTGGAACGCCACAGGACGTCAGTCAGTCTGAAGAAGGGTCTCGACCTGAAACGTCACCCATTCCTTCTCTCCAGAGACGCTGCCTGTCCCGCTGAGTTACTCCAGCGTTTTGTGTCTACCCAGGACTAGTAAAACTGGTACGATGACTCGGGGTGGGGGGTGGGGTGGAGAGAGAAGGGTGACTTCAAGTTGGAGAAATGCCAAAGGCAAATTGGAGGAACAGCACCTCACACTTCACTTAGGCAACTATCAACCCACCAATAGTATTGATCTCTCTAACTTCATGTAGCTTTAGAATGGAGATGAGGAGGAATTTCTTTAGCCAGAGGTTGGTGAATCTGTGGAGTTCATTGCCACAGACGGTTGTTGTGGAGGACAAGTCATTGGGTATTTTTATACAAGTTGATGTTCTTCATTACTACGGGTATCAAGGTTACGGGGAGAAGGCAGGGGAATGGGTTGAGGGGGATAAATAGATCAGCCATGTTTGAATGGGGGAATAGACTTGATGGCCTAATTCTGGTCCTATGTCTTCTGGTCTTACAGAACATACAACAGCACAGCACAGGAATGGTGCACTTTGACCTACAATGTTGGTGCTGATCACGATGTCAAGTTAGACTGATCTCATCTGCCTGTACATGATCCATATCCCTCTATGCCCTGTAGTTTAGTTTAGAGATACAGCGCAGAAACAGGCCCTTTCGGCCCACCGGCTCCACACCGCCCAGCGATCCCCGCACATTAACACTATCCTACACCCACTAGGGACAATTTTTACATTTACCAAGCCAATTAACCTACAAACCTGTACGTCCTTTGAGTGTGGAAGGAAACCGAAGATCTCGGACAAAACCCACACAGATCAAGGGGAGAACGTACAATCTCCGCACAGAAACACATGCTGTCAGGATGGAACCCATCAGAACTGAACCACCTTACCCACTACTAGAGAACAATTCTGAGCTATCAACCCCATTGGAGACCGTTGCACCCTATTTGATCGGACTTAAGAAACATAGAAACATAGAAAAATAGGTGCAGGAGGAGGCCATTAGACCCTTCGAGCCAGCACCGCCATTCATTGTGATCACGGCTGATCATCCACAATCAGTAACCCGTGCCTGCCTTCTCCCCATACCCCTTGATTCCACTAGCCCCTAGAGCTCTATCTAACTCTCTTTTAAATTCATCCAGTGAATTGGCCTCCACTGCCCTCTGAAACTTTACTGGACTTTATCCACGTTATTCGCTTTTATAAGTGATAGATGCAGAATTAGGCCATTTATCCCATCAAGTCCACTCCGCCCATTCAATCATGGCTGATCTCTCTCTCCCTCTCAACCCCATTATTCTGCCTTCTCCCCATAACCGTACTAACCAAGAACCTGACAATCTCTGCTTTAAAAATATCCATTGAGTTGGCCTCCACAGCCTTCTGTGACAATGAATTCCACAGATTCACCACCCTCTGGCTTAATCTGACGAACCCTTTATCATGTATCTGTCCACTGTGGACGGCTCGATTGTAATCATGTATTGTCTTTCCACTGTCTGGGTCAGCACGCAACAAAAGCCTTTCACTGCACCTCACTACACGTGACAATAAACTAAACTGAACTAATTTGCTTTCAGATTGGAAGTTAAACTTACCCAACGCGGTGTCGGCAGTGTATTTGCCCCACAGATGCTGCCTGACCCGCTGAGTTGCTCCAGCACTTTGTGTTTGGCTCAGGATTCCAGCATCTGCAATTCACAGAAAAAAACTAATTGACCTCCCTTCCATTGACTCCATCTACACCTCACGCTGCCTCGGCAAGGCCAGCAGCACAATCAAGGACCAGTCTCACCCCGGCCACTCCCTCTTCTCCCCTCTCCCATCGGGCAAGAGGTACAGAAGTGTGAAAACGCACACCTCCAGATTCAGGGACAGTTTCTTCCCAGCTGTTATCAGGCAACTGAACCACCCTACCACAACCAGAGAGCAGTGCTGAACTACTATCTACCTCATTGGTGACCCTCGGACTATCCTTGATCGGACTTTGCTGGCTTAACCTTGCACTAAACGTTATTCCCTTGTCATGTATCTGTACACTGGACGGCTCGATGGTAATAATGTGTTGTCTTTCCGCTGACTGGTTTAGCACGCAACAAAGGCTTTTCACTGTACCTCGGCATAGACAGAGTGGGTGTGGGGAGGATGTTTCCACTAGTGGGAGAGTCTAGGACCAGAGGTCACAGCCTCAGAATTAAAGGGAGCTCGTTTGGAAAGGAGGTGAGGAGGAACTTCTTTAGTCAGTTAGAGGAAGTTCTGTAGGAATTTCTTTGGTTAATCTGTGGAACTCATTGCCACAGAAGGCTGTGGAGGCTATCAGTGGATATTTTTAAGGCAGAGATGGACAAGGTCTTGATTAGAACGGGTGTCAAGGGTTATGGGGAGAAGGCAGGGGAATGATTGGATGAGGAGGCAGAGATCAGCCACGATTGAATGGCGAAGTGGACTCGATGGGCCTGTATCTTGTGAAGTTGTGACTTGTGGAGCGCCGCTGCCACCCGTTGGCGTCATCCGCTGGTGCAGCTGCTAGTGATCTGTTTCAATGGAAAATATCATTGGGAGCATTCATTTTTTTTCAGTTCAGAAGCACAACTAACGACCTCCCAGAGGAAGGCAGGTTTGAAGTCACAAAATTGCAATGAATGCAAGAGTTTTCTACGTGCACAAAAGACGGCAGATGCAAAAATCTGGAGCAGATAATATGGCAGAGAAGGCATACGGTGTCGACTTTTAGATTTTAGAGACGCTGCGTGGAAACAGGCCCTTCAATGAATACCCACCCTCAATGGATATTTTTAAGGCAGAGATAGATAAATTCTTGATTAGTACGAATGTCAGGGGTTATGGGGAGAAGGCAGGAGAATGGGGTTGGGAGGGAGATATAGATCAGCCATGATTGAACAGTGGAGGAGACTTATAGACAATAGGTGCAGGAGGAGGCCATTCGGCCCTTCAAGCCAGCGCAGCCATTCAATGTGATCATGGCTGATCATTCTCAATCAGTACCCCGTTCCTGCCTTCTCCCCATACCCCCTGACTCCACTATCCTTAAGAGCTCTATCCAGCTCTCTCTTGAAAGCATCCAGAGAACTGGCCTCCCACTGCCTTCAGAGGCGGAGAATTCCACAGATTTACAACTCTGACTGAAAAGGTTTTTCCTCATCTCCGTTCTAAATGGCCTACCCCTTATTCTTAAACTGTGGCCCCTGGTTCTGGACTCCCCCAACATTGGGAACATGTTTCCTGCCTCCAACGTGTCCAACCACTTAATAATCTTATATGTTTCAATAAGATCCCCTCTCATCCTTCTAAATTCCAGTGTATACAAGCCTGGTCGCTCCGGTCTTTCAACATACGACAGTCCCGCCATTCCGGGAATTAACCTAGTAATCCTACGCTGCACGCCCTCAATAGCAAGAATGTCCTTCCTCAATTGTGGAGACCAAAACTGCACACAGTACTCCAGGAGCGGTCTCACTAGGGCCCTGTACAACTGCAGAAGGACCTCTTTGCTCCAATACTCAACTCCTCTTGTTATGAAGGCCATGATGGGCCGAATGGCCTAATTCTGCTCCTATCACTTATGACCTTTTGACCTACAGCACACCGAGTGCACGCCACTCAATGATCAGCCCGTACATAGAAAGCAGGTTCATCAGATTGATCCCTGGGATGGCAGGACTTTCATATGAAGAAAGACTGGATAGACTAGGCTTATACTCGCTGGAATTTAGAAGACTGAGGGGGGATCTTATTGAAAGACAATACATGATTACAATGGAGCCGTCCACAGTGTACAGATACATGATAAGGGAATAACGTTTAGTGCGAGGTAAAGCCAGTAAAGTCCGATCGAGGATAGTCCGAGGGTCTCCAATTAGCTAGATAGTAGTTCAGCACTGCTCTCTGGTTGTGGTAGGACGGTTCAGTTGCCTGATAACAGCCGGGAAGAAACTGTCCCTGAATCTGGAGGTGTGCATTTTCACACTTCTATAAAACATAGAAACATAGAAAATAGGTGCAGGAGGAGGCCATTTGGCCCTTCGAGCCAGTACCGCCATTCATTGTGATCATGGCTGATCATCCACAATCAGTAACCCGTCAGGGCCGTCTTAACGCATGGGCCTGATGGGCATTTGCCCGGGGGCCCACGAGCATAGGGGCCCCATGCTGATCTGTGTATGTTAAGTGACTTGCAATAAATAAATACTACTTTAAAAATGTAGGTTCAATAAGTGCTTTTTTCGCAACATTTTCGGTCACTAAGTGCTTCTCACAGCGATCTGTAAGTGCTTTTCGCAACAATGTAGCACCCTAAGTCCATCGCTAAGTGCTTTTCGGTAAGTGCTTTTCACCGGCACGACAGAGGGGGGGCTGGTAGGGAAAGGGGGGTGGGGGAGAGTAACGGTAGGGGCCCCAGTACACTGCTTTGCCCAGGGGCCCATAATGCTGTAAAAACGGCCCTGTAACCCGTGCCTGCCTTCTCCCCATGTCCCTTGATTCCACTAGCCCCATGAGCTCTGTCTAACTCTCTTTTAAATCCATCCAGTGAATCGGCCTCCACTGCCCTCTGTGGCAGAGAATCCCACAAATTCACAACTCTCTGGGTGAAAAATCTTTTTCTCACCTCAGTTTTAAATGGCCTCCCCATTATTTTTAGACTGTGTGGCCCCTGTGCTTTTTGCCCGATGGGAGAGGGGAGAAGAGGGAGTGGCCGGGGTGAGACTGGTCCTTGATTGTGCTGCTGGCCTTGCCGAGGCAGTGTGAGGTGTAGATGGAGTCGATGGAAGGGAGGTTGGTTTGTGTGATGGTCTGGGCTGTGTCCACAATTAGCTGCAGTTCCTTCCTGCACATATACGACTTAACAGACACTTATTACTTATTCCAGATTACTTATTTAACACTGTAATAAACAA
>NC_135963.1:2915698-2931973 GCF_053455715.1 Rhinoraja longicauda
AGCCCCTCCCCTCCCCCCCCACCACGGTGTGGGGTGTGGGGCTGTCTGACTGTTCCCCATTGCCCTCTCCCCTGCCCCCACGGTGGGGGAGCTGACTGACGGTGTGGGGTCTGGGCGTGTCTGCCCACCGCCCACTGCCCACCGCCCACTGCCCACCGCCCACTGCCCACCGCCCACTGCCCACCACACACTGCCCACTGCCCACTGCCCACTGCCCACTGCCCACCACACACTGCCCACCGCCCACTGCCCACTGCCCACCGCCCACCACACACTGCCCACCACACACTGCCCACCACACACTGCCCACCGCACACTGCCCACCGCCCACTGCCCACCACACACTGCCCACCACACACTGCCCACTGCCCACTGCCCACCGCACACTGCCCACCGCCCACTGCCCACCACACACTGCCCACTGCCCACTGCCCACCGCCCGCTGACCACTCTTCCCCTCCCCCCAGTGCGTTTGGCCATCCTGGACTCGGGCTTCACGCGGGCGCAGGAGGAGGACGACACGGCCAACCTCATCTGGAACGATGCCGCCGTGCAGCAGGAACGCATCGCAGACCTGTGCAACTACCAGGTGACCACCCGCGCAACCCCCAACCCTCCCCCCACCACCCTGCCCCAACCCCACCCCCGCCTCCCTCCCCCCATCCCTCCCCCCATCCCTCCCCCCGCCTCCCTCCCCCCGCCTCCCTCCCCCCAACCCCACCCTCCCCCCGCCTCCCCCCTCCAACCCTCACCCCCCAACCCTCCCCCCGCCTCCCTCCCCACAACCCCACCCTCCTCCCAACCCTTCCCCCCCTCCCCCCCAACCCTCCCCCCGCCTCCCTCCCCCCAACCCTCCACCCTCCACCCTACCCCCTCCCTCTGCAACTACCAGGTGACCACCCGCACACCCCCTTCCTAACCTTCCCCCCACCTCCCTGCCCCTCCCCACTTGCCAGCCTCCCCTCCCCCACCCCCCACCCTCCCCCTCCCTCTGCAACTACCAGGTGACCGTCCGCACACCCCCCAACCCTTCCCCCGCCTCCCCCTCCCTACTTGCCAGCCTCCCCTCCCCCACCCCCCACCCTACCCCCTCCCTCTGCAACTACCAGGTGACTGCCCACATACTCCCCCTCCCCATCTCCCTCCCCCCCGTCTCCCTACAAACCCGCGCGTCTTTGGAGTGCGGGAGGAAACCGGAGAAACCCCACGCGGGTCAGTGGGAGAACGTACAAACCCCGTACAGACAGCACCCGTAGTCGGGATGGAACCCGGGTCTCCGGCGCTGTGAGGCAGCAACTCTACCGCTGCCCCACCGTGCTGCCCTGATACACACACTGTACACAGCGGCGGTGCACAGAATGTATACGCACAACGTACACAGGAATACACGTAAATCTTTCTTGGGTGAGTTACTCCAGCATTTTGTCCCGAAACGTCACCCATTCCTTCTTCTCTCCCGAGATGCTGCCTGACCTGCTGAGTTACTCCAGCATTTTGTGAATAAATCGATTTGTACCAGCATCTGCAGTTATTTTCTTAATCTTTCTTGGGACCTGCGACTTCATCTCACCACTGGGTGGCAGCATCGAGCCGTCACCCAAGAGCAAACGCTTCCCTTGTTCTGCTTCGAGCTACGAACGCTACACTCTCCAGTTTTCAGTACCATCTCCTCTACCCATCCCACCCCAATGTGCACACCCCCACCCCCACCCCGTCCCCCTCCCTCCTCCTACCTCCCACCCGTGTCCCTCCCTCTGGCTTTACATTTCACTCCTCCTCTCCTCACCTCACCTGGTTCAGAGATACAGCACGCAAACAGGCCCTTCGGCCCACTGCGTCCACACTGCCCCATCTACACCTGTCCCACCTGCCCACGTTTGGCCCATTTTCCTCTAAACCCGTCCTAGCATAGAAACATAGAAAATAGGTGCAGGAGGAGGCCATTCGGATTTTCGACCATTCGGAGACCATTCGGCCATTCGCTGTGATCATAGCTGATCATCCACAATCAGTAACCCGTGCCTGCCTTCTCCCCATATCCCTTGATTCCGCTAGCCCCGAGAGCTCTATCTAACTCTCTTTTAAATTCATCCAGTGAATTGGCCTCCACTGCCCTCTGTGGCAGAGAATTCCACAAATTCACAACTCTCTGGGTGAAAAAGTTCCTTCTCACCTCAGTTTTAAATGGCCTCCCCTTTATTCTTAGACTGTGTGCGGCCCCTGGTTCTGGACTCCCCCAACATTATCATATCATATCATATATCTACAGCCGGAAACAGGCCTTTTCGGCCCTCCAAGTCCGTGCCGCCCAGTGATCCCCGTACATTAACACTATCCTACACCCACTAGGGACAATTTTTACATTTACCCAGCCAATTAACCTACATACCTGTACGTCTTTGGAGTGTGGGAGGAAACCGAAGATCTCGGAGAAAACCCACGCAGGTCACGGGGAGAACGTACAAACTCCTTACAGTGCAGCACCCGTAGTCAGGATCGAACCTGTGTCTCCGGCGCTGCATTCGCTGTAAAGCAGCAACTCTACCGCTGCGCTACCGTGCCGCCTTGGGAACATTGGGAACATTGGGAACATTGGGAACATTTTTCCTGCATCTAGCTTGTCCAGTCCTTTTATAATTGTATACGTCTCTATAAGATCCCCTCTCATCCTTCTAAACTCCAGTGAATGCAAGCCCAGTCTTTAGCCATGTACCTGTCCAAATGTTTCTTACTCTGCTGGGTCCTGCTGTCCCCCCCCCCCTCCCCTCCTACAGGGCACATCAGTGGGGGTTCCACGGGACCTTCCCCTTTTAGCCAGGCGGCCCCAGCTACTCCCCGCCCATACAGTCGTCCTCGTGTCCCCCTCCTCTCCACACACCCACCATCCCCCCTCCACACATCGCCCCCGGCCTCCATCTTCTCGCCTGCCTTCCTCTGACCCCAACCCTCACCCTTGCCGTGTGTTCACCATCCATTTAAGATTATTAAGGGGTTGGACACGTTAGAGGCAGGAAACATGTTCCCAGTGTTGGGGGGAGTCCAGAACCAGGGGCCACGGTTTAAGAATAAGGGGTAGGCCATTTAGAACTGAAATGGGGGAAAACCTTTTCAGTCAGAGAGTTGTGAATCTGTGGAATTCTCTGCCTCAGAAGGCAGTGGAGGCCAATTCTCTGAATGCATTCAAGAGAGAGCTGGATAGAGCTCTTAAGGATAGCGGAGTCAGGGGGTATGGGGAGAAGGCAGGAACGGGGTACTGATTGAGAATGATCAGCCATGATCATGTTGAATGGTGGTGCTGCTAGAAGGGCCGAATGGCCTCCTCCTGCACCTATTGTCTATTGTATCCCCTCTGACCTCCCGCTTTCCGATACGGAACGTTTTTTTAAACGCTTGGGTAGTTTACACCCCAGCGCTATGAACATTGATTTCTCTAACTTCAAATAGTCCCTGCTTTCCCTCTCTATCCATCCCCTCCCCCTTCCCAGTTCTCCCACCAGTCTTCCTGTCTCCGACTACATCCTATCTTTGTCCCGCCCCCTCCCCTGACATCAGTCTGAAGAAGGGTCTCGACCCGAAACGTCGCCCGTTCCCGTCTCTCCAGAGATGCTGCCTGACCCGCTGAGTTACTCCAGCGTTTTGTGTCTATCTTCAAATGTTTCTTAAACTGTGTGTTGGTCCCAGCCTCATCTACCCCCTCTGGCAGCTCGTTCCATACACCCACCACCCTTTGCATGAAAATGTTACCCCTCAGATTCCTATTAAATCTTTTCCCCTTCACCTTAAATCTATGTCCTCGATTTTGGGCAACAGACTCTGTGTGTCTACCCGATCTATTTCTCTCAGTAATTTATACATTTGACCCAATCAGTTCAGTTTCAGTTTAGTTTATTGTCACATGTACCGAGGTACAGTGAAAAGCTTTTGTTGCGCGCTAACCAGTCAGCGGAAAGACAACGCATGATTACAATCGAGCCGTCCACAATACACAGATACATAAGGGAACAACGTTTAGTGCCAGGTAAAGCCAGTAAAGTCCGATCAAAGATAGTCTGAGGGTCACCAATGAGGTAGATAGTAGTTCAGCACTGCTCTCTGGTTGAACTACTATCTGCCTCTGAAGTCTACTCCGCCATTCAATCATGGCTGATCTATCTCTCCCTCCTAAACCCATTCTCCTGCCTTCTCTCCATAACCCCCGACACCCGCACTAATCAAGAATCTATATCTCTGGCTTAAAAATATCCACTGACTCGGCCTCCACAGCCGTCTGTGGCAATGAGCTCCACAGATTCACCACCCTCTGACTAAAGAAATTCCTCCTCCCCTTTCTAAAAGAGCGCCCTTTAATTCTGAGGCTGTGCCCTCTGGTCCTAGACTCTCCCACCAGTGGAAACATCCTCTCCACATCCACTCTATCTGAGCCTTTCATTATTCTGTACGTTTCATTGAGGTCCCCCCTCAACCTTCTAAACTCCAGCGAGTACAGGCTCATCATATGCTAAACCACCCATTCCTGGGATCGTTCTCGAAAACCTCCTCTGGACCCTCTCCAGAGCCAGCACATCCTTCCTCGGATATGGGGCCCAAATTTGCTCACAGTATTCCAAATGCAGCCTGACCAGAGCCCTATTCACCACCCCCGCTCTCTCTCTCTATCTCTTTCTCCCTCTCTTTCTCTCCACAGAGGATCAACCACTTTCCGGGGATGGGGGAGATTTGCCGCAAGGACTGCCTGGCAAGGAACATGGCCAAGTAGGTGAAGCATCGTCCGAGATCTCTGTGTGTGTGGACTAGGGTTGCCAACTGTCCCGTATTAGCCAGGACATCCCGTATTTTGGGCTAAACTGGTTTGTCTCGTACGGGACCGCCCTTGTCCCATATTAGGCCCGGACGCTGTAGGCCCGGACGCTGTAGGCCCGGACGCTGTAGAACCGGACGCTGTAGGCCAGGACGCTGTAGGCCTGGAGGCTGTAGGCCCGGACGCTGTAGGCCCGGACACTGTAGGTCCCGACAGTTTAGTTTCCGACACTCTAGGTTTCCGACATTTTAGCACTGTCCAGAGGCCTGGACACCGTAGCAACCCGCCTCCCGGCCAGGACGGGTGCCGTTGGTGGAGCGGGAGCACGTGGCCGCTGGCTGGGTGAGGTCACGTGGGGCGCGGGGCGGTGAGGTCACCTTGTCCCTTATTTGGGAGTGAGAAAGTTGGCAACCTCGAGTGTGGACAGCCAGACACAGTGGGTCGTGTTACTGGGGGAGAGGAAAGGCCACAATGGACAACACATTCCTGCTCGGAGCACGAAGGAACTGGGCGGCACGGTGGCGCAGCGGTAGAGTTGCTGCCTCACAGCGCCAGAGACCCGGGTTCGATCCCGACTACGGGTGCCATCTGTACGGAGTTTGTACGTTCTCCCCGTGACCTACGTGGGTTTTCTCCGAGATCTTTGTTTTCCTCCCACGCTCCAAAAACGTGCAGGTTTGTAGGTTAATTGGCTTGGTGTAAAAGTAAATTGTCCCTGGACTGTGTAGGATAGTGTTAGTGCTCAGAGATTGCTGGTCAGTACAGACTGGATGGGCCAAAGGGCCTGTTTCTGCGCTGTATCTCTAAAAGATGCTGGTTTTAACCAAAGATAGACTCAAAAAGCTGGAGCAACTGAATGGAGGGTTAATAGGGAGAGGTTGAGCAGGCTGGGTCTCTATTCCTTGGAGCGCAGGAGGATGAGGGGGGATCTTATAAAGGTGTACAAAATCATGAGAGGAATAGATCGGGTAGATGCACAGAGTCTCTTGCCCAGAGTAGGGGAATCAAGGACCTGAGGAGTTGGGTTTAAGGTGAAGAGGAATCTGAGGGGTAACTTTTCCACACAGAGGGTGGTGGGTGTATGGAACGAGCTGCCAGAGGACTATCCCATCGTTTAAGAAAGGACAGGGTTTGGAGGGATATGGACCAAATGCTGGCAGGTGGGACTAGTGTAGCTGGGACATTGTTGGCCGGTGTGGGCAAGTTGGGCTGAAGAGCCTGTTTCAACACTGTATCACTCTATGACTATTGCCGGCAAGGATTGTTGTGCTCGAGAGAGAGAGTAGGGGGTGGGGGTTTGGGGGTGGTGGTGACGGGGCGGGTGGGAAACAGACGACCCAGCGACAGCCGGCCACTCTGCCCCTCAAGCCTGTCCCACCATTCACTGGCTGATCTATGCTAGCCCTCAACTATGCTTCTGTGCGAAGAAAGTGTGGGATTCATTGCCACAGACGTCCAAGTCTTTGCTTTTAAGGTGGCGATTTACGCATTCTTGATTTTAGTTTAGTTTAGAGATACAGCGCGGAAACAGGCCCTTCGGCCCACCGGGTCCGCGCCGCCCAGCGATCCCCGCACATTAACACCATCCGACACCCACCAGGGATAATTTTTACATTTATAACCAAGCCAATTAACCTACAAACCTGCACGTCTTTGGAGTGTGGGAGGAAACCCGAAGATCTCGGAGAAAACCCACGCAGGTCACGGGGAGAACGTACAAACTCCGTACAGACGGCGCCCGCGGGCAGGATCGAACCCGGCAACTCTACCGCTGCGCCACCGTGACCGCCCTAAAGTGCGGATGTCAGAGGTTATGAGCAAAGATACTAGAGGAACAAGATGGGCCACTCCGTTGAAATCACCGATACTGAAGTGTAGTACGCAAAGGAGCCATTTTAGTAAGCCGCCGATCGCTCGGCCTCTCGTTGTGTAATCCGTGTTGTGGGGGAACAGTGTGTGTGATGATACCATTAAAATGCAGAATATATCTCATCCATCAATTCACAGATTTTAGTTATTTTCCTTTTTTAATGTTTCTGCGAGGTTCTGCCGACTAAAATGGCGGCGTGACGTACTACAGTTTTTAGGGTCGAGTGGTCTATCTTGTTCCCCTAGTATCTTTGGTTATGAGGATAATGGGGTTGAGAGGGGGAAGATAGATCAGCCATGATTGAACGGCGGAGTAGTTGATGGGCCGAATGGCCTAATTCTGCTCCTTTCACTTATGAACATGAGCCCACAATGATCCATTGTTGGCCGGGGACAAGGTGATGATGAAGGGACACAAAACGGTGCGGACTCGGGTGGGGGGAGGGACGGAGAGAGGGGGAGAGCAAGGGTTACTTGACGTTGGAGAAGTCAATTTAGAAGGATGAGAGGAGATCTTATAAGATTATTAAGGGGTTGGACACGTTAGAGGCAGGAAACAAGTTCCCAATGTTGGGGGAGTCCAGAACCAGGGGCCACAGTTTAAGAATAAGGGGTAGGCCATTTAGAACGGAGATGAGGAAAAACTTTTTCAGCCAGAGAGTTGTCAATCTGTGGAATTCTCTGCCTCAGAAGGCAGTGGAGGCCAATTCTCTGAATACATTCAAGAGAGAGCTGGATAGAGCTCTTAAGGATAGCGGAGTCAGGGGGTATGGGGAGAAGGCAGGAACGGGGTGCTAATTGAGAATGATCAGCCATGATCACATTGAATGGTGGTGCAGGCTCGAAGGGCCGAATGGCCTCCTCCTGCACCTATTGTCTATTGTCAATGTTCATACCGCTGGGGTGTAAGCTGCCCAAGTGAAATACGAGGTGCACGCACGTTTCGGGTCAGGACCCTTCCTCAGACTGAAAGTGGGGGTTGAGGGAGAGAGGTCGGGTTGGTGTTGGACCGACAGATGACCGTGGGCATGCTGGTGCCTGGTGTGGTCCACTGTTGTCATGGGGAGGTGTGATCTCAAGAGGGATCCGTGGTGGACAACGGCAAAACTGGTTTAGGAGGGAAAGCCGATTCTGCTGCCATGGCTGATGAGCTTGTGAACCTGATTCCCCGCAGGATGATCAAGAGCCAGTCTCAGGAATACTGCTTCACCCCCAGGACCTGGATCTTCCCGGCCGAGTACACCCAGTTCCAGAACTGCATCAAGGAGCTGCGCAAAAAACGCCGGCAGAAAACCTACATCGTCAAGCCGGCCAACGGCGCCATGGGTCACGGGTACGTAGCACCTTCACCTAGTGTTGCCAACTGTCCATGGGTCACGGGTATGTAGCACCTTCACCTAGGGTCGCCAACTGTCCCGTATGAGCCGGGACGTCCCGTATATTGAGCTAAATTGGTTTGTCCCGTACGGGACCACCCTTGTCCCGCATTAGGCCCGGGGGGGGCTGTAGGCACCGACGGTGTAGGCCCGGGAACAACTGTAGGCCCAAACACTGTAAGCCCAGGGGGCCGCTGTAGGCCCGGACACTGTAGGTCCCGACAGTGTAGGTCCGGAGGCCCCGGGAGCCGCCTAACGGAGGTTGCGTAGCAACCCACCTCCCGGCCCGGGCGGCCACCATTGGTGGAGCGGAGCACGTGGCCGCTGGCTGGGTGAGGTCACGTGGGGCGCGGGGCGGTGACGTCACCTTTTGTCCCTTATTTGGGAGTGAGAAAGTTGGCACCCCAACCTTCAACTCTCCCCTTCCATCCCAACACGTCCAGTCGGGCGGCACGGCGGGCAGAGCAGCTGCTTCACAGCGCCAGAGACCCGGGCTCCACCCCGTCCCAGAGACCCGGGCTCCACCCCGTCCCAGAGACCCGGACTCCACCCCGTCCCAGAGACCCGGGCTCCACCCCGCACCAGAGACCCGGGCTCCACTCCGTCCCAGAGACCCGGGCTCCACCCCGTCCCATATACCCGGGCTCCACCCCGTCCCAGAGACCCGGGCTCCACCCCGTCCCAGAGGCCCGGGCTCCACCCCGCACCAGAGACCCGGGCTCCACTCCGTCCCAGAGACCCGGGCTCCACCCCGTCCCATATACCCGGGCTCCACCCGTCCCATATACCCGGGCTCCACCCCGTCCCATATACCCGGGCTCCACCCCGTCCCATATACCCGGGCTCCACCCCGTCCCATATACCCGGGCTCCACCCCGTCCCATATACCCGGGCTCCACCCCGTCCCATATACCCGGGCTCCACTCCGTCCCAGAGACCCGGGCTCCACCCCGTCCCATATACCCGGGCTCCACCCCGTCCCATATACCCGGGCTCCACCCCGTCCCATATACCCAGGCTCCACCCCGTCCCATATACCCGGGCTCCACCCCGTCCCAGAGACCCAGGCTCCACCCCGTCCCATATACCCGGGCTCCACCCCGTCCCATATACCCGGGCTCCACCCCGTCCCATATACCCGGGCTCCACCCCGTCCCATAGACCCGGGCTCCACCCCGTCCCATATACCCAGGCTCCACCCCGTCCCATATACCCGGGCTCCACCCCGTCCCAGAGACCCAGGCTCCACCCCGTCCCATATACCCGGGCTCCACCCCGTCCCATATACCCGGGCTCCACCCCGTCCCATATACCCGGGCTCCACCCCGTCCCAGAGACCCGGGCTCCACCCCGTCCCATATACCCGGGCTCCACCCCGCACCAGAGACCCGGGCTCCACCCCGTCCCAGAGACCCGGGCTCCACCCCGCACCAGAGACCCGGGCTCCACCCCGTCCCATATACCCGGGCTCCACCCCGTCCCAGAGACCCGGGCTCCACCCTGTCCCAGAGACCCGGGCTCCACCCCGTCCCATATACCCGGGCTCCACCCCGTCCCAGAGACCCGGGCTCCACCCCGTCCCATATACCCGGGCTCCACTCCGTCCCAGAGACCCGGGCTCCACCCCGTCCCAGAGACCCGGGCTCCACCCCGTCCCAGAGACCCGGGCTCCACCCCGTCCCATATACCCGGGCTCCACCCCGTCCCAGAGACCCGGGCTCCACCCCGTCCCATATACCCGGGCTCCACCCCGTCCCATATACCCGGGCTCCACCCCGTCCCAGAGACCCGGGCTCCACCCCGTCCCAGAGACCCGGGCTCCACCCCGTCCCATATACCCGGGCTCCACCCTGTCCCATATACCCGGGCTCCACCCCGTCCCATATACCCGGGCTCCACCCCGTCCCATATACCCGGGCTCCACCCCGTCCCATATACCCGGGCTCCACCCCGCACCAGAGACCCGGACTCCATCCCGACCACGGATGCTGTCTGTGATGGAGTTTGTTCCTTCTCCCAGTGTTTTCTCTGGGTGCTCCGGTTTCCTCTCGTACTCCAAAGACGTGCAAAAATAAGGGCTAAGGCCTAAGACGTTAAGAATAAGGGGTAGGCTATTTATAACGGAGATGTGGAAAAACTTTTTCAGTCAGAGAGTTGTAAATCTGTGGAATTCTCTGCCTCAGAAGGCAGTGGAGGCCAATTCTCTGAATGCTTTCAAGAGAGAGCTAGATAGAGCTCTTAAGGATAGCGGAGTCAGGGGGTATGGGGAGAAGGCAGGAACGGGGTACTGATTGAGAATGATCAGCCATGATCACAATGAATGGCGGTGCTGGCTCGAATGGCCGAATGGCCTCCTCCTGCACCTATTGTCTATTGTCTATTGAAACTAAACAACAAAACTAAACTGAACTAGAAAACGACACAAAGCTGGGGGGCAGTGTGAGCTGTGAGGAAGATGCTGTGAGGTTGCAGGGTGACTTGGACAGGTTGAGTGATTGGGCGGATGCATGGCAGATGCAGTTTAATGTGGATAAGTGTGAGGTTATCTACTTTGGTGGCAAGAACAGGAAGGCAGATTATCATCTGAATGGTGTCAGATTAGGAAAAGAGGACGCACAACGAGATCTGGGTGTCCTAGTGCATGAGTCACTGAAAGGAAGCATGCAGGTACAGCAGGCAGTGAAGAAAGCCAATGGCATGTTGGCCTTCATAACAAGTGGAGTTGAGGAACAAGGTCCTTCTGCAGTTGTACAGGGCCCTAGTGAGACCGCACCTGGAGTACTGTGTGCAGTTTTGGTCTCCTAATTTGAGGAAGGATATTCTTGCGATTGAGGGCGTGCAGCGTAGGTTCACCAGGTTAATTCCCAGGATGGCGGGACTGTCATATGTTGAAAGAATTGATCGACTGGGCTTGTATTCACTGGAATTTAGAAGGAAGAGAGGGGATCTTTTAGTAGAACCATAAAATTCTTAAAGGATTGGACAGGCTAGATGCAGGAAAAATGTTCCCGATGTTGGGGAATCCAAAACCAGGGGTCACAGTTTAAGAATAAGGGGTAGGCCATTTAAGACTGAGATGAGGAAAAACTTTTTCACCCAGAGAGTTGTGAATCTATAGAATTCTCTGGATGTTTTCAAGAGAGAGTTAGACTCAGCTCTTAGGGCTAACGGGATCAAGGGATATGGGGAGAAGGCAGGAACGGGGAACTGATTGTGGATGATCAGCCGTGATCACATTGAATGGTGGTGCTGGCTCGAAGGGCCGAATGGCCTCCTCCTGCACCTATTTTCCATGTTTCTATGTAAACTAAACTAAGAAACTAAACTGAATTAAACTTAAAAAACACTAAACTGAAAAAGTAAAATCTAAGCTAACACTAAAACACTAAACTAAAAACTAAACTGCAGATACTCCTCGACACACGATGCTTTGACGTACGATGGTGCAAAAGCGATACACATTTGGCACGGTCGAGTTGCTGCCTTACAGCGAACGCAGCGCCGGAGACCCGGGTTCCATCCCGACTACAGGCGCTGTCTGTACGGAGTTTGTACGTTCTCCCCGTGACCTGCGTGGGTTTTCTCCGAGATCTTTGGTTTGCTCCCACACTCCAAAGACGTGCAGGTTTGTAGGTTAATTGGCTGGGTATAAATGTAAAAAAATTGTCCCTAGTGGGTGTAGGACAGTGTCAGTGTGCGGGGATCGCTGGTCGGCGCGGACCCGGTGGGCCGAAGTGCCTGTTTCCACGCTGTATCTGTAAACACCGTCCACCGGTCGGCGAGGTGCCTTGGTGGCATCGGCTCCTGGTTCACCAGGGACAGCTTGCTGTCGACAACCACAGGGCAACGGCAAGCCTTACCCCAGCGGCCAGGATTTGGAGAATAGACAATAGGTGCAGGAGTAGGCCACTCGGCCCTTCGAGCCAGCACCGCCATTCACTGTGATCATGGCTGATCATTCTCGATCAGTACCCCGTTCCTGCCTTCTCCCCACACCCCCTGACTCCGCTATCCTTAAGAGCTCTATCTAGCACTCTCTTGAATGTATTCAGAGAATTTGCCTCCACTGCCTTCTGAGTGATAAGAGCAGAATTAGGCCATTCGGCCCATCAACTCCACCGCCATTCAATCATGGCTGACCTATCTCTCCCTCCTAACCCCATTCTCCTGCCTTCTCCCCATAACCCCTGACACCTGTACTAATCAAGAATCTATCTATCTCTGCCTTAAAAATATCCACTGACTTAGCCTCCACAGCCTTCTGTGGCAAAGAATTCCACAGATTCACCACCCTCTGAGTAAAGAAATTCCTCCTCATCTCCTTCCTAAAAGAACATCCTTTAATTCTGAGGCTGTGCCCTCTGGTCCTAGACTCTCCCACCAGTGGAAACATCCTCTCCACATCCACTCTATCCAGACCTTTCACTATTCTGTACGTTTCAATGAGGTCCCCCCTCATCCTTCTAACCTCCAGCGAGTACAGGCCCAGTGCAGACAAACGCTCATCATATGTTAACCCACTCATTCCTGGGATCATTCTCGTAAACCTCCTCTGGACCCTCTCCAGAGCCAGCACATCCTTCCTCAGATATTGCTCAATTTCAGTTTAAAAGGATGAGAGGGGGATCTTATAGAAAAGTATGAAATTATAAAAGGACTGGACAAGCTAAATGCAGGAAAAATGTTCCCAAATGTTGGGCGAGTCCAGAACCAGGGG
The DNA here is from genome assembly GCF_053455715.1 of Rhinoraja longicauda. NCBI lineage: Eukaryota > Metazoa > Chordata > Chondrichthyes > Rajiformes > Arhynchobatidae > Rhinoraja > Rhinoraja longicauda. Next base: position 2,928,459 of record NC_135963.1, read on the forward strand.
CCACACAGTCAAAGAATAAAGGGGAGGCCATTTAAAACTGAGGTGAGAAAACACTTTTTCACCCAGAGTGTTGTGAATCTGTGGAATTCTCTGCCACAGAGGGCAGTGGAGGCCGATTAACTGGATGGATTTAAGAGAGAGTTAGATAGAGCTCTGGGGGCTAGTGGAATCAAGGGGTATGGGGAGAAGGCAGGCACGGGTTACTGATTGTCGACGATCAGCCATGATTACAATGAATGGCGGTGCAGTCTCGATGGGCCAAATGGCCTCCTCCTGCACCTATTTTCTATGTTTCTATGTTTCACCCCCTTAAAGAGCCGTGGGCACGGAGGCTGACGGCGAGCGTGGGATAGCGTGTAATTGCCTGGTCGCGGCTTGCGTCTAGATTAATCACTAGCTCCCCCCCCCCCCCCCCGTCCCCTGGTTCACGGCATGCTGCTTCGTCCTCCCGCCCGCTAATCATCCCCAGAGCGGGACCTGTTCCCTCAGTCCCACCTTGACGTCAGTCTCCAGCAAAGCCGTCAGCTAATTCTGCCCCGACAGCTGGCCACACTGGGAGGAACCTCCTGAGCCCAAGCTGTGACTGCAATTACCGACGCCGGCCGGCCGGCCGGCCGCAGCTGCCTCGCTACTCCAGAGTTCCAGGTTCAATCCCCGCCCACTGCTCTCCCCACCCCTGACCAACGCGCACATACCTGCGTTTAAAAGGAGAATGTTCTATTTATATAGAAGAAAAAATGGAGTCAATGGATACAGTCAGCTGGAGTAACTCTAATGCAGCTTGGATAAAGGTTCAAGGTGAAGGGGAAACGATTTAATCGGAAACCTCAACTTTTTCTGAGGTTGAGCAGGCTGGGTCTCTACTCCTTGGAGCGCAGGAGGATGAGGGGAGATCTTGAAGAGGTGTACCAGATCATGAGAGGAATGGATCGGGTAGATGCACAGAGTCTCTTGCCCACAGTAGGGGAATCAAAGACCAGAGGATATAGGTTTAATAACGAAGGGGAAACGATTTAATCAGAATCTGAGGGGTAACTTTTTCTGAGGTTGAGCAGGCTGGGTCTCTATTCCTTGGAGCGCAGGAGGATGAGGGGAGATCTTATAGAGGTGCACAAAATCATGAGAGGAATAGATCGGGTAGATGCACAGAGTTTCTTACCCAGAGTAGGGATGTCGAGGACCAGAGGACACAGGTTCAAGGTGAAGGGGAAAAGATTTAATAGGAATCCGAGGGGTAACTTTTCCACACAGAGGGTGGTGGGTGTATGGAACGAGCTGCCAGAGAAGGTAGTTGAGGCTGGGACTATCGCAACGTTTAAGAAACAGGTAGACAGGTACATGGATAGGACAGGTTTGGAGGGATATGGACCAAATGCTGGTAGGTGGGGCTAGTGTAGCTGGGACATGTTGGCCGGTGTGGGCGAGTTGGGCCGAAGGGCCTGGTTCCACTCTGTTTCACTCCATGACCATAACTCAGGCAGCATCTCTGGGGAAAAGGAATAGGTGACGTTTCAGGTTGAGAACCGTCTTCCGGCTGAAAGTTGGGGGACAGGGAAACGAGAGGTTTTGGCAGTGAGGTAGAGAAATATCGAACAAATGAATGAAAGATACGCAAAAAAGTAACGATGATAAAGGAAACAGGCCATTGTTCGTTGTGGTCTCGGTGAAAACGGGTTCCAGACGACGACCAGCATCTGCAGTTCGTTCCTACACATCTCAATTCCAAAACGTCACCTATTGGTTTGTAACCATCACATAGACCTCCCTTCCATCGACCATCTACACCTCACGCTGCCTCGGCAAAGCCAGCAGCATAATCAGGGACCAGTCTCATCCCGGCCACTCCCTCTTCTCCCCTCTCCCATCGGGCAAGAGGTACAGAAGTGTGAAAACGCACACCTCCAGATTCAGGGACAGTTTCTTCCCAGCTGTTATCAGGCAACTGAACCATCCTACCACAACCAGAGAGCAGTGCTGAACTACTATCTACCTCATTGGTGATCCTCGGACTATCCTTGATCGGACTTGACTGACTTTACACTTCTCCAACTTTAGATAGTTCCTCTGTCCCTCTCTTCCCCTCCCCCTTCCCAAATCTCCCTCTATCTTCCGAGGTATTTATTCACAAAGTCAGGCAGCATCTCGGGTCAGGCAGCATCTCGGGAGAGAAGGAATGGGTGACGTTTCGGGCCGAGACCCTCTATCTTCCTGTCTCCACCTATATCCTTCCTTTGTCCCGCCCCCCCCTGACATCACTGAATAGACAATAGACAATAGGTGCAGGAGTAGGCCATTCAGCCCTTCGAGCCAGCACCGCCATTCAATGCGATCATGGCTGATCACTCTCAATCAGTACCCCGTTCCTGCCTTCTCCCCATACCCCCTCACTCCGCTATCCTTAAGAGCTCTATCCAGCTCTCTCTTGAAAGCATCCAACGAACTGGCCTCCACTGCCTTCTGAGGCAGAGAATTCCACACCTTCACCACTCTCTGACTGAAAAAGTTCTTCCTCATCAGGAAGAAGGGTCTCGACCCGAAACGTCACCCATACCTTCTCTCCCGAGATGCTGCCTGACCCGCTGAGTTACTCCAGCATTTTGTGAATAATGACCTTCCACTAAGCGTTTTTCCCTTATCATATATCTATATACTGTAAACGGCTCGATTGTAATCATGTATTGTCTTTCCGTTGACTAGTTAGCACGCAGCGAAAGCTTTTCACTGTAGACAGCACCCGTAGTCAGGATGGAACCCGGGTCCCTGGTGCTGTGAGGCAGCAGCTCTACCTGCTGCACCACCGTGTGCAGGACGGGGAGATATCTTTAAAAAACCCACTCCATAGACCTGCAGGTTTGTAGGTTAACTGTCTCAGGTAAAATTGTCTCTCTCTCTCTCTCTCGAGTCATAGAGTGACACAGTGTGGAAACAGGCCCTTCGGCCCAACTTGCCCACACCGGCCAACAATGTCCCAGCTACCCTAGTCCTACCTGCCCGCGCTTGGTCCATATCCCTCCAAACCTGTCCTATCCATGTGCCTGTCTCACTGTTTCTTAAACGTTGGGATAGTCCCAGCCTCGACTACCTCCTCTGGCAGCTCGTTCCATACACCCACCACCCATCTGAGTGAAATTGAGTATGCGGGATAGTGTTGGTGTGGGGGGTCGCTGGTCAGCGTGGGCTCGGTGGGTGGGAGGTCCTGTCTCCGCGCTGTATCTCTGAGGTGTGATGTGTGTGTGTGTGTGTGTGTGTGTGTGTCAGGATATCGCTGATCCGGAACGGGGACAAGCTGCAAGCTCACGAGCACCTGATCGTGCAGGAGTACCTGGACAAACCGTTCCTCCTGGAGGGCTACAAGTTCGACCTCCGAATCTACATCCTGGTCACCTCCTGCGACCCCCTGCGGATATTTCTGTACAACGACGGGCTTGTCAGGATGGGCACCGAGAAGTACCACACACCCACCGACGCCAACTTGGTAAGACCACCCCCTTGCCACCCCCCGACCGCAAACAAGA
>NC_135963.1:2932473-2962473 GCF_053455715.1 Rhinoraja longicauda
TCTCTCCCCCTCCCCCCTCCCCCCTCTCTCTCTCCCCCTCTCCTTCCTCTCTCCTCCCTCTCTCCCCATCCCTCTCCCCCTTCCCCCTCCCCCTCCCCTTCCCCCCGCCATTCCCCTCCCCTTCCCCCTCCCCTTCCCCCTCTCCCGCCAACATCTCCTGCCGACCCGCCCCTCCTCCTCCTTTCCTCTCCTCCCTCCCCCCCCCTCCCCCTCTCTCTCCCCCCCTCCTTCTCCCCTCCCTCTTCCCCTTCCCCTTCCCTCCCCTCCATTCCCCTCCCCTCCCCTCCATTCCCCTTCCCCCTCCCCCTCCCCCTCTTCCCACTCCCCCTTCCCCCTCCCCCTCCACCTTTCCCCCTCCCCACCTCCCCCTCTCCCTCCCCTCCATATTCCCACTTCTTGCTCTCTCTCCCCCCCACCTGCAGAAGGAGAGACTGGCCCAGGTGCGTAAGCAGATCTCACGTGAAGAGCACGAGAATCAAAATCTCGGCAACTACAGGTGAGCTGCCAGTGATCCTTTTAACATTCTCAGTCAGTCTCAGAGTGCTGGAGTAACTCAGCGGGTCAGGCAGCATCTCTGGAGAACATGGATAGGTGACGGATAGTCATGGAGTGATACTGTGTGGAAACAGGCCCTTCGGCCCAACTCGCCAACAATGTCCCAGCTACCCTAGTCCCACCTGCCTGCGCTTGGTCCATACCCCTCCAAACCCATCCTATCCATGTACCCTGTCCAACAATTTCTTGAACGTTGGGATAGTCCCAGCCTCAACTACCTCCTCTGGCAGCTTGTTCCATACACCCACCACCCTCTGTGTGGAAAACGTTACCCCTCGGATTCCTATTAAATCTTTTCCCCTTCACCTTGAACCTATGTCCTCTGGTCCTCGATTCCCCTACTCTGGGCAAGAGACTCTGTGCATCTACCCGATCTATTCCTCAAATATTCCTACCCACGTATGACTTATGGACAAGCTAGATGCAGGAAAAATGTTCCCAATGTTGGGGGAGTCCAGAACCAGGGGCCACACACAGTCTAATAAATAAAGGGGAGGCATTTAAAACTGAGGTGAAAAGGAACTTTTTCATCCAGAGAGTTGTGAATTTGTGGAATTCTCTGCACAGAGGGCAGTGGAGGCCAATTCACTGGATGGATTTAAAAGAGAGATTGATAGAGCTCTAGGGGCTAGCGGAATCAAGGGATATGGGGAGAAGGCAGGCACGGGCTACTGATTGTGGACGATCAGCCGCTGATCACAAATGAATGGCGGTGCTGGCTCGAAGGGCCGAATGGCCTCCTCCTGCACCTATTGTCTATGTTTCTATGTTATGACCCTGTGAGTTTAAGGAGCAGGATGATCACGGGGGTCGCTGTGCTCACTCACGCCTCTCGACTCTGTTGTCTACCCCTGTCTCTCGGTCACTGCAGGAGATTTACCCGCTGACGACAAGGAGCTCCTGGAGAAATATGAACCTGCTGTGCGTGGCCTTCCAGACCTTCTTGGCCAGCGAGCGGCCTCCCTGCAGAAGGAGCTCAGCAACCCGCTCAACCACATGAAGGTACCCGGCCTTACTGTTGTTGGACACAAACTGCTGCAGTAACCTGTTGTTGTCACGTGTACCGAGGTAGAGCAAACAGGCAGCGCCTAAGGGAGGTTGCATAGCAACCCGCCTCCTGGCCTGGGCGGCCGCCATTGGTGGTGCGGGAGCATGAGGCCGCTGGCTCGGAGAGGTCACGTGGGGCGCGGGGCGGTGACATCACCTTGTCCCTTGTTTGGGAGTGAGACCGTTGGCAACCCTAATGATGGCGCAGCGGGTAGAGCTGCTGCCTGACAACACTGAGTCCCGGGTTCCATCCCGACTACGGGTGCTGCCTGTACGGAGTTTGTACGATCTCCCCGTGAGCTGCGTGGGTTTTCTCTGAGATCTTCGGTTTCCTCCCACACTCCAAAGATGTGCAGGTTTGTAGGTTAATTGCTCGGTAGAAATGTAAATTGCCTAGTGTGTAAATTAGTGCTAATGTTCAGGAGGGTCGCTGGTCCTTTCCAACTCCCAAATAAGGGACAAAAGGTGACGTCACCGCCCCGCGCCCCACGTGTCCTCACCCAGTCAGCGGCCACGTGCTCCCCGCTCCACCAATGGCGGCCGCCCGGGCCGGGAGGAGGGTTGCTATGCAAACTCCATTAGGCGGCGCCCGGGCCCCCGGGCCTACACCGTCCCGACCTACACCGTCCGGGCCGACACCGTCCGGGCCTACACCGTCCGGGCCTACACCGTCCGGGCCTACATCGTCCTGGCCTACACCATCCGGGCCTACACCGTCCGGGCCTACACCGTCCGGGCCTACACCGTCCAGGCCTACACCGTCCGCAGCGTACACCGCCTGGGCCTACACCGTCCCCCCGGGCCTTTTACAGGACAAGGGTGGTCACGTACGGGACAAACCAATTTATCCCAAAATATGGGATGTCCCGGGACAGTTGGCAACCCTACGTCAAACGCTCATCGTATGTTAACCCACTCATTCCTGGGGGTCATATCTAGAGGTCCGTTATTGTGACGCTTTACTGCGCTGTAAATGCTCAGAGAATGAAGAAGTTAAAAGAAGCTGCCATAAATGAATTCCCTTTTTGATTGAGAGGCGGGTAATCTGTGCGTTATTAACTGAACCTCATGCAAGAGGTGGGATTACACGGGCTTTTGTCATTCGTCATCCTGGGAGCCTGGGAGTTCTACGTGAATGAATGCAATCCCAGCCGGAGGGCCAAGCAGCAGTTGAACCCCTCACGTTTATGTTCCGAGAGGGGGTGGTGCAGGTTTAGATTTAAACATAAACATAGAAACATAGAAAATAGGTGCGGTAGGAGGCCATTCGGCCCTTCCAGCCAGCACCGCCATTCATTGTGATCATGGCTGATCATCCACAAACAGTAACCCCGTGCCTGCCTTCTCCCCACATCCCTTGATTCCGCTAGCCCCTAGAGCTCTATCTAACTCTCCTTTAAATCCATCCAGTGAATTGGCCTCCACTGCCCTCTGTGGCAGAGAATTCCACAAATTCACAACTCTCTGGGTGAAAAAGGGATTTTCTCACCTCAGTTAGAAAATTTAGGTTTATTGTTGTCAGGTGTACCGAGGTGCAGTGAAAAGCTTTGTTTTACATGCTATCCAAACAGATCAGATAATATCTGATAATATATATCATAATGTCAGATAATATCAAGATAAAATCACCACAATCAAGTCCAACTCGCGTGCAATAATTTAGTTGAGTTCGGTTAGTTTAAGATAAGGGGAGGCCATTTGGAACTGAGACGAGGAAAAAACTTTTTCACCCAGAGAGTTGTGAATCTATGGAATTCACTGCCTCAGAAGGCAGTGGAGGCAAATTCTCTGGATGCTTTCAAGAGAGAGCTGGATAGAGCTCTTAATGATAGCGGAATCAACGGATATGGGGAGAAACATAGAAACATAGAGAATAGGTGCAGGAGTAGGCCATTCGGCCCTTCGAGCCTGCACCGCCATTCAATATGATCATGGGCTGATCATCCAACTCAGTATCCTGTACCTGCCTTCTCTCCATACCCCTTGATCCCTTTAGCCACAAGGGCCCACATCTAACTCCCCTCTTAAATATATCCAATGAACAGGCCTCAACTACCTTCTGTGGCAGAGAATTCCACAGATTCACCACTCTCTGTGTGAAGAAATGTTTTCTCATCTCGGTCCTAAAAGACTTCCCCCTTTATCCTTAAACTGTGACCCCTTGTTCTGGACTTCCCCAACATTGGGAACAATCTTCCTGCATCTAGCCTGTCCAACCCCCCTTAAGGCAGGAACGGGGTACTGATTGTGGATGATCAGCCATGATCACAGTGAATGGCGGTGCTAGCTCGAAGGGCCGAATGGCCTATTCCTTTGTCTATTGTCTATAATTTCGAGATACAGCGCGGCTTCAGGCCTTCGGCCCACTGAGTCCGAGCTGACCCGCGATCCCCGCACATTAACACAACCCGACACGCACTAGGGACAATTTACACTTACTAGGGACAATTTACACCGTGCCAATTAACCCACAAACTTGTTCGTCTTCGGAGTGTTGGAAGAAACTGAAGATCTCAGAGAAAACCCACGGGGAGAACGTGCAAACTCCGTTCAGACAGCACCCATAGTCGGGATGGAACCCGGGTCTCTGGCGCTGTGAGGCAGCAACTCTACCGCTGCGCCACCGTGCCGGCCCTGGGTCTTGGAGAGGGTCTACACCTCCCTTTCCCCTGCAGCACTGATTGGAATAGGTGACGTGTAGAAGCAGCCATTTTTTTTTGATGCAGATGGTTTGTGTGGTTTTTCCTTCTCAGGAGGAAGACATCTTGGATCTGCTGGAGCAGTGCGAGGAGGACGATGAGAAGTTGCTGGGGAAATCGCCACGGCAACGTGGGCCCAAGGTACGGTCTCTCCGAGCGACTCAGGTTCAATCAAGTCAGGTCAGGTTCACCTCCTCCCTCGACAGTCCTTTCAGGCGAGGCAGTGGTTCACTCACTTGGTGGCATAGCGGTAGAGTTGCTGCCTTACAGCGAACGCAGCGCCGGAGACTCAGGTTCGATCCTGACTACGGGCGCCGTTCTGTACGGAGTTCGTACGTTCTCCCCGTGACCTGCGTGGGTTTTCTCCGAGATCTTCGGTTTGCTCCCACGCTCCAAAGACGTGCAGGTTTGTAGGTTAATTGGCTGGGCAAATGTAAAAATTGTCCCTAGTGGGTGTAGGATAGTGTTAGTGTGCGGGGATCGCTGGGCGGCGCGGACCCGGTGGGCCGAAGGGTCTGTTTCCACGCTGTATCTCTAAATCTAAATCTAAAATCTCCTCCAACCTCATCTACTGTATCCGCTGTTCAAGGTGTGGACTCTTATACACCGGCGAGACCAAACGTAGAATGGGCGATCGTTTCGCCAAACACCTTCCCTCAGTCCGCCTGGACCTACCTGATCTCCCGGTTGCCAAACCATATTAACTCCCCCCTCCCATTCCCACACTGACCTTTCTGTCCTGGGCCTCCTCCATTGTCAGTGTGAGGCCCAGCGCAAATTGGAGGAACAGCACCTCATATTTGGCTTAGCCCAGCCCAGCGGTATGAACATTGACTTCTCCAACGTCAAGTAACCCTTGCATCCCCTCTCTCTCCATCCCTCCCCGATGTACACATTTCACTGGCGGCCTGCTCAGTCCCATTGTAACTCGTTTTCACCGAGCCCACAGCAGCTAACAATGGACCGTTTCCTTTATCATCATTATTTTTTTGCATATCTTTCACTAATAAAGGGGTTATGTACTGCTGACACTAGTGTAGCAGGGACATGTTGGCTGGTGTGGGCAAGTTGGGCTGAAGGGCCTGTTTCCACACTATAACTGTGACTCCACATCTCTCTATATCTCCGTCTATATCTCTCATTTCCTTTCCCCCTGACTCTCAGTCTGAAGAAGGGTCTCGACCCGAAACGTCACCCAATCCTTTTCTGCAGGGCTGCTGACTGACCCACTGAGTTGCTCCAACTTTTTGTTTCCATCTTCAACTCAAATCAAGACAGGTTTACTGTTATACAGGCAATTACGATGAGATGCAGGTGCAATGATAATCTCGTTTGCAGCCTCATCGTAGAGTCACACAGCGAGGGGGTATGGGGAGAAAGCAGGAACGGGGTACTGATTGAGAATGATCAGCCATGATCACATTGAATGGCGGTGCTGGCTCGAAGGGCTGAATGGCCTACTCCTGCACCTATTGTCTATTGTCTATTGTCTATGGAAATAGGCCCTTCGGCCCAATTTGCCCACACCGACCAACATATCCCAGCTATACTAGTCCCACCTGCCCGCATTTGGCCCAAGTCCCTCCAAACCTGTCCTATCCATGTACCTGTCTAAATATTTCTTAAACTTTGTGATAGTCCCTGACTCAACTACCTCCTCTGGGGCGGCCTGAGGGCGTTTGCTATTGAGGGCGTGCAGCGTAGGTTTACTAGGTTAATTCCCGGAATGGCGGGACTGTCATATGTTGAAAGACTGGAGCGACTAGGCTTGTATACACTGGAATTTAGAAGGATGAGAGGAGATCTTATCGAAACGTATAAGATTATTACGGGGTTGGACACGTTAGAGGCAGGAAACATGTTCCCAATGTTGGGGGAGTCCAGAACAAGGGGCCACAGTTTAAGAATAAGGGGTAGGCCATTTAGAACTGAGATGAGGAAAAACCTTTTCAGTCAGAGAGTTGTAATTCTGTGGAATTCTCTGCCTCAGAAGGCAGTGGAGGCCAATTCTCTGAATGCATTCAAGAGAGAGCTAGATAGAGCTCTTAAGGATAGCAGAGTCAGGGGGTATGGGGAGAAGGCAGGAACGGGGTACTGATTGAGAATGATCAGCCATCATCACATTGAATGGCGGTACTGGCTCAAAGGGCTGAATGGCCTCCTCCTGCACCTATTGTCTATTGATCCAAATTCCTACCATCCTTTCTTGCCCCTCTAGTTCCTATTAAATCTTTTCGCGCTCACCTCAAGCGTATGTTCTCCAGTTCGTGTTTCTCCTATCCTGGGTAAAATACCTCATTTATCCTCTCATTATCTTATAAACCATTATAGGTACACCCCTCATTCTCCTGCGCTCCAAGTAATGGAGCCCTATCCTGCCCATTCTCTCCCATATAACTCAGACCCTCGAGTCCTAGCAACACTCTTGTAAATCTTCTCTGCACCTTTTCCAGCTTAACAATATCTTTCCTATAGCAGGTTACTTTTTAATTATTAGTCTCTGGATCCAGATAAAAAACAAGACATTACATAGAATAAATCACTGACGAAAGCACAATGAATTACATAAACAAGCACAATATATGGTTTAATAGACAATAGGCAATAGGTGCAGGAGTAGGCCATTCAGCCCTTCGAGCCAGCACCACCATTCAATGTGATCATGGCTGATCACTCTCAATCAGTACCCCGTTCCTGCCTTCTCCCCATACCCCCTCACTCCGCTATCCTTAAGAGCTCTATCCAGCTCTCTCTTGAAAGCATCCAACGAACTGGCCTCCACTGCCTTCTGAGGCAGAGAATTCCACACCTTCACCACCCTCTGACTGAAAAAGTTCTTCCTCATCTCCGTTCTAAATGGCCTACCCCTTATTCTTAAACTTAAAACCAAGAATTTAAAAAAAAATCAGTGTCCTACAAGGAGACAACTGTCTCCACAGTTGGGATTGGTAGCATGTAGTGCTAAACCTTATGTTTGATACGGCCAAGATGATTTCCTTTCCAGTCATTAATCCGGCAAATAAATGTATACATAAGATTTCTTAAGCCAGTTTGTAAAGTATTGACTCCTGCAGCCAAAACATTTCACTTGCACAACACCATCTAGGTCCCTTAAGTAATGTTCTCATCGCATGATTATAACCTACCCGAAGTCTCTGTCAGCTTGCTGTTCTGTAGTTTGACCTCGTGTGCAGTATAGAGTGGTGTACAATATGCTCTGAACACAGACATCTTCACTCCATCTGTCCACGCACTAAACTTGCGTAAGAGAATGTTTGCTTGTGCATACATGTTGCCTATAAATATCCTCATCATCTGCCATTTGTTGTGTGATAAAATGTCCAAGATATTTTACCTTATTACAGACACTAAGATTATACACTAAGATTATACACTAAGATCAGACAATTTAAAATCAGGAAATGTTAGACATTTATCCTCTTTGGTTCTACAGATCATAAAACTTCTAACACTGAACGCAATACTCCAAATGTGGCCTCACCAATGTCCCGTTCAATTGTAACATGACCATCCAACATCTATACTCAACAGATGATGGCCAATGTGCCGAAAGCCTTCTTAATCATCCTATCTACCTGTGACACCAATTTCAAGACAATGTGTACCTGCACTCCTAGATCCCTCTGCCCTACAGGAGACCCTGCCATTCACTGTGTAGGTCCCGCCCTTGGTAGACTATCCAACATGCAATACCGCACATTTCTCTGATTTAAGCTCCATCAACCACTCCTCGCTCGGCCCACTCGATCAAGATCCTGCTGCGATTTTTGATATCCATCTTCACTGTCTCCAATACCGCAGACAGCACCCGTGGTCAGTATCGAACCTTGGTCTCTGGCGCTGTAAGGCAGCAACTCTACCGCTGTGCCACTAGGGGGAGAGTCTGGTGACCACATGTGACCATTGTACAGTTTAGTTTATTGTCACGTGTCCCGAGGTACAGTGAAAAGCTTTTGTTGCGTGCTAACCAGTCAGCGGAAAGACAATACATGATTACAATCGAGCCATTCACAGTGTACAGATACATGATAAGGGAATAACGTTTAGTGCAAGGTAAAGCCAGCAAAGTCCGATCAAGGATAGTCCGAGGGTCACCAATGAGGTAGATAGTAGTTCAGCACTGCTCTCTGGTTGTGGTAGGATGGTTCAGTTGCCTGATAACAGCTGGGAAGAAACTGTCCCTGAATCTGGAGGTGTGCGTTTTCACACTTCTGTACCTTTTGCCCGATGGGAGAGGGGAGAAGAGGGAGTGGCCGGGGTGAGACTGGTCCTTGATCATGCTGCTGGCCTTGCCGAGGCAGCGCGAGGCCTAAATAGAGTGGATGTGGGGAGGATGTTTCCACTAGTGGGAGAGTCCAGGCCTAGAGGTCGTAGACTCAGAATTAAAGGACGTTCCTTTAGGAAGGAGATGAGGAGAAATTTCTTTCGTCAAAGAGGGTGTTGAATCTGTGGAATTCTTTGTCACAGAAGGCTGTGGAGGCCAAGTCAGTGGATGTATTTAAGGCAGAGATTGATAGATTCTTGATTAGTGCGGGTGTCAGGGGCTATGGGGAGAAGGCAGGAGAATGGGGTTGAGAGGGGAGAGATAGATCAGCCATGGTTGAATGGCAGAGTGGACTTGATGGGCCGAATGGCACAACTCTACTCCTATCACTTATAACCTTAAACTGACTTGGCCTCAAGCCTTAAGTGGCAATGAATTCCACAGAATCCGTCAAACGCTCATCTTAGGTCAACCCACTCATTCCTGGATCATTCTTCTGAACCTCCTCTGGAGTGCTTGAAAGCCCCATGGCATCACATCCCTGTTTATATACACAAGCCCCATGATTAAATGGCGGAGTGGACTTGATGGGCCAAATTGCCCTAATTCTGCTCCTACCACAGTCACAGAGTGGTACAGTGTGGAAACAGGCCCTTCGGCCCAACTCGCCCACACCGGCCAACAATGTCCCAGCTACCCTAGTCCCACCTGCCTGTGCTTGGTCCATATCTCTCCAAACCTGTCCTATCCATGTACCTGCCCAACTGTTTCTTAAACGATGGGATAGTCCCAGCCTCAACTACCTCCTCTGGCAGCTCGTTCCATACACCCACCGCCCTCTGTGTGGAAAAGTTACCCTTCGGATTCCTATTAAATCTTTCCCCCTCTCACCTTGAACCTCTGTCCTCTGGTCCTCGATTCCCCTACTCTGGGTAAAAGAGACTGTGCATCAACCCGATCCATTCCCACTCATGAAAATCACTTTATGATCTTATTATAAAATCGCTTTTATTGCTTACGATCTTCTGACCTGATGAGGTGTAAACATATTGTTTGTGTGTGCGTGTGTGTGTGTGCGTTTGTGTGCGTGTGTGTGCGTGTGTGTGTGCGTGTGTGTGTGTGTGTGTGTGTGTGTGTGTGTGTGTGTGCGTGTGTGTGTGTGTGTGCGTTTGTGTGCGTCTGTGTGCGTGTGTGTGCGTGCGTGTGTGCCTGTGCGTGTGTGCGTGTGTGCGTGTGTGCGTGTGTGTGCGCGCGCGTTTGTGTGCGTGTGTGTGCGCGTGTGTGCGTGTGTGTGCGTGTGCGTGCGTGTGTGTGCGCGTGTGTGCGTGTGCGTGCGTGCGTGTGTGTGCGTGTGTGTGTGCGTGCGTGTGTGTGCGTGCGTGTGCGTGCATGTGCCCTGCAGCCCTTGTTCTCCATGCCGGAGACGACTGACAACATCTCGAGGAAGCAGAAGGGAGACAGCAGCTCGAGCGGAAACAGCAGCTGCTCCACTGACTCTGAGGGAGGGGCGGTGGAAGAGAAGAAAACGACCGACTTTGAGTTGGAAAGGAACTTCAAGTACCCTGTGCGCTTCAGTAAGTTACCCCGGAGGTTGGTCTTTGTAACCTCCCCCGCGTTGTATAAATAAACTCTAGCTACTCCACCTGGCGCAGACGCCTATCGTCTCCTTCCGTCCCGTTACTTTGCCGGGCGGCCAATGGGAAGAACGGGTCACCACGTCTCCGCACCAATCCTGCGTGTCTCATAGATTCCCCCTTGCTCCCGAGCAAGAGACTGTGTGCGTCTAGATGGGGGGGGGTAGGGGGAATCGAGGACCAGAGGACAAAGTGAAGGGGAAAAGGGTTTCATAGGAATCTGAGGGGGTAACTTTCTTCACACAAAGGGTGGTGGGTGCGTGGAACGAGCTGCCAGAGGAGGTAGTTGAGGCTGGGACTATCCCAACGTATAAGAAACAGTTCAACAGGTACATGGATAGGACAGGTTTGGAGGGATGTGGGCCAAACGCGGGCAGGTGGGACTAGTGTAGCTGGGACATGTAGCAAGTGTGGGCAAGTTGGGCTGAAGGTAGGGGTTGCCAACTGTCTCGTATTAGCCGGGACATGCTGTACTTTGGGTTAAATTGGTTTGTCCCGTACGGGACCGCCCTTGTCCCTTATTAAGCCTGGGGGGCGCTGTAGGCCAGGAAACTAGGCCCGGACACTGTGACCTGCGTGGGTTTTCTCCGGGTGCTCCGGTTTCCTCCCACACTCCAAAGACGTGCAGGCTTGTAGGTTAATTGGCTTGGTGTCAATGTCAAGACAAATAGTCGCTAGTGTTTGTAGGATTGTGTTGGTGTGCGGGGATTGCTGGTCGGCGCGGGCTGAAGGGCCTGTTTCCGCGCTGTACCTATAAAACTAAAACTAAGTTGTTTCTTCCTGTGGGATCTGCAATTTGCACATCAGATGTACATCAAAGAACGAGATCTCCAATCAAGGATCCATCTCAGGCATCTCCCCAGGGAGTTACGGCATGCTGCTCAACAGACACAGGAGCAGAATTAGGCCACTCGGCCCCATCACGTCCACTCTGCCATTCAATCACGGCTAACCCATCTCTCCCTCCTAACCCCATTCTCCTGCCTTCTCCCCATAACCCCCGACACCCGTACTTGACGATACTGTGTAGGAAGGAACTACAGGTGCTGGTTTACACCGAAGATAGACACAAAATAGCTGGAGTAACTCAGCGGGACAGGCAGCATCTCTGGAGAGAAGGAATGGGTGACGTTCCGGGTTGAGACCCTTCTTCAGACCAGAAACGTCACCCATCCCTTCTCTCCAGAGATGCTGCCTGTGCCGCTGAGTTACTCCAGCACTTTGTGTCTTATCTTGGTGTAATCCACCATCGGCAGTTCCTTCCCGCACCTCAATCGGTGCTGATCCATCTCGCACTCACAAATCCATCCTCCTGCCTTCTCCCCATAACCCCCGACACTCTTTCCCTGATAATAGATGGCTGCCCCTCCACCTGCCTCTGGGCAGCGCGCCCTCCTCAGATCCCCACTTGTACATGGCGTAGTTGAGGCCGCCCTTGGAGCGTTGTGTTCACTCTCGGTCGCCCTGCTGTGGGAAAGACACAGAGAAGATACACGAGAATGCTGCCAGCAGTGGGGGACCTGAGATATATCAGGGAGTGGGTCTCCACCCGCAACGTCACCCATTGCTTCTCTACAGAGATGCTGCCTGACCCGCTGAGTTACTCCAGCGTTTTGTGTCTTACCTTTGGGAAGAGGTTGGGCATGCCAGGACTTTATTCCGTGGATTGTCGGAGGCTGACGGGGTGATCTTGTAGAGGCGTATAAAGCCACTAGACCAAGTGGACCCGTTGGGCCCAAACCTCTCCTGCATTGGTGCAGCACCCTCCCATCCCTCCTCCCACCTCCCCCTCCCCTCCTCCCCCCTGCCCCCCTCCCCCCTGCCCCCCCCTCCTCCCCTCCCCCTCCCCACTCCCTCCCTCGCCCTCCCTCCCCCCTCACCTCCCTCCCCCCTCCCCCCTCCCCCCTCCCCTCCTCCCCTCTCCCTCCCTCCCTCCCTTCCTCCATCGCCCCTCCCCACTCCCCCTCCTCCCCACTCCCCACTCCCCCTCCTCCCCATCTCCTCTCCCCCTCCCCCTCACCCCCTCCCTCCTCCCCCCTCCTCCTCCTCCCCTCCCTCCTCCCCCATCCCCCCTCTCCCCTCCCCCCTCCCTCGCCTCTCCCCCCTTCCCCTCCCCACGCACTCCATCCCCCTTAGCCTCCCTCCACCCCCTTCCCTCCCTCCCTAGGAGATAGATTTAAACTTTAAAACGTGAATAACTTTAAAAACATAACACCGATTTCAATGAAACTTCTTCCATTAGCACCAAAGGGACGACGGTGAGTAAGGTGGGCCTAAAACTGTCGCGCTATCGTGCACCGCTTTGGCTGTAGTTCAGGAACAAACAAACAAACAAACAAGTTTTAGTATATAGATGAGGGGAGTAGATGGGCTGAATGCACAGACCTTTGCCCCACGGTGGAGAGTGTGGGTAGAAGGTGAGATGGGAAGGTTGTAATACCAACCTGAGGGGCAACGCAGAGAGTGGTGTGTGTATGGAACGAGATGCCAGAGAAGGTATAGAGACACACAGAACTGCAGATGCTGGTTTACCAAAAAAAGACACAAAGTGCAGTCTAACGTAGGGTCCCGACCCCTAACGTCGCCTATCCATGTTCTCCACAGATGCTGCCTGACCCGCTGAGTTACTCCAGCACTCTGTGAAACGCCACCTATCCAGGTTCTCCAGAGATGCTAACTGACCCGCTGAGTTACTCCAGCACTCTGGAGGTAGTTGAGGCTGGTACAATGACAACATTTAAAAGGCATTTGGGCAGGCACATGGATGAGAGAGGTTTGAAGGGGTATGGGTCAAACGTGGGCAAATGGGATGAGGCGAGATGGGGCACATTGGGCAGCATGGATGAGATGGGCCGAATGGCCGCATGGTCACCTGTTCCTCCCAGTCCTTCCGCTTTTCCCACTGTAGCATGATGCAGCTTGGGGGGAATTCCATGGAAAACTGCCCTGGACGCGCACTCGGGATTATTTACCTGTAACGTGAACCTCTTGACTCATGCATGTTCTAAGCGTATGTCCA
This sequence comes from Rhinoraja longicauda, assembly GCF_053455715.1. NCBI lineage: Eukaryota > Metazoa > Chordata > Chondrichthyes > Rajiformes > Arhynchobatidae > Rhinoraja > Rhinoraja longicauda. Next base: position 2,945,713 of record NC_135963.1, read on the forward strand.
TAAGTTGTAGGAGCAGTGTTAGGCCATTCAGCCCATCAAGTCCACTCCGCCATTCAATCACGGCTAATCTATCTCTCCCTCTCAACCCCACTCTCCTGCCTTCCCCCCGTAACCCCTGACACCCGCACTAATCAAGAATCTATCTATCTCTGCCTAATGGCCCGGATAGAGTGGATGTGGAGAGGATGTTTCCACCAGTGGGAGAGTCTAGGACCAGAGGGCACAGCCTCAGGATTAAAGGACGTTCCTTTAGGAAGGAGATGAGGAGGAGTTTCTTTCTTCAGAGGGCGGTGAATCTGTGGAATTCATTGCCACAGGAGGCTGTGGAGGCCGATGGATAATATTAAGGCAGAGATGGATAGATTGTTGATCAGTGCGGGTGTCAGGGGTTATGGGGAGAAGGCAGGAGAATGGGGTTAGGTGGGGAGAGATAGATCAGCCGTGACTGAATGGCCTAATTATGCACCTATCACCTTTGAACTTAAGAATATCCATTGACTTGGCCTCCACAGCCTTCTGTGGCAATGAGTTCCACAGATTCACCACCCTCTGACTAAAGAAATTCCTCCTCATCTTCTTCCTAAAGGAACGTCCTCTAATTCTGAGGCTGTGCCCTCTGGTCCTAGACTCTCCCACTAGTGGAAACATCCTCTCCACATCCACTCTATCCAGGCCTTTCACTATTCGGTACGTTTCAATGAGGTCCCCTCTCATCCTTCTAAACTCCAGTGAGTACAGGCCCAGTGCCCACAAACGCTCATCATATGTTAACCCACTCATTCCTGGGATCATTCTCATAAACTTCCTCTGGACCCTCTCCAGAGCCAGCACATCCTTCCTCAGATACAGGACCCCAAATTGTTCACACTACTCCAAACATAGGGTATATAAATTAATGCATGATGTAACATTGAAGTCCAGTAAAGTCAGATTAAAGATAGTTCAAAGGTCTCCAATGAGGTAGATGGGAGGCCAGGACCGCTCTAGCTGGTGGTAGGATGGTTCAGTTGCCTGATAACAGCTGGGAAGAAACTGTCCCTGAATCTGGAGGCGTGCGTTTTCACACTTCTGTACCTCTTGCCCAATGGGAGAGGGGAGAAGAGGGAGTGGCCGGGGTGAGATCTTGTACCCTGGACCCAATTTATGCCCCTCGTGATTTTAAATCCCTCTGTAATATCATGCTTCAGCCTCTTGCGCTCCAAAGTCTTCTGATTAGATCTTTGCTTCCTCAAGCAGTCTGCCTAATGTATCTAATATTGAAGCTGGCCTCCCAACTGACTCGAGTGTGAGTCTCGAGAACTCTAGTCCATAGCTTCCTGAACTTACCAGCTTGTCCAGTCCTTTCATAATTTTAAACGTCTCTATAATATCCAGTGATCCCCGTGGCGAGAGCTTCGCTCGGTCATCGCTGATCGACACCGACCCTTGGAAAGATTTGGGGGTATCACAAAATGCTGGAGTACCTCAGTGGGTCAGGCAGCATCTCTGGAGAGAAGGAATGGGCAACGTTTCGGGTCGAGCCCCTTCGTCAGACTGATGTCAGGGGAGGGGAGGGGGGCGGGACAAAGAAAGGATGTAGTCGGGGACAGGAAGACCAGTGGGGAGGGGAGAGGGGAAAGAGAGGGACAGAAGAGCTATCTGAAGTTAGAGAAATCAATGTTGGAAAGATTTGGGTGTCTTGCTGGGGTACAGTGGTAGAGCTAATGTCTCACAGCGCCAGTTCATTGCATCACGAGGTACAGTGATTACGATTGAGCCGTCCACAGTTGTGTGCTGACCAGGTTAAGGTTAAAAACTGAAATACTGTAAATAAACGTGAAGGTATAATTTAAAAAATATATAGAATATTGATATTACAGGACTAGTTAACCACTAAGTAAGACTTGGCACGCTGTTGAAGTTAAGTAAGGTGGGGTGTGTTAGCTGTGTTGCTTGCTGTGGGGAACAGTGTGGAAATGATGGAAGTTCTCACCAGTTGACTGGTTCTGATGTTTATAGAGACGTCACCAACAGCCGACAGTCTTTGGAGAGGCAGGGAGTCTCTAAAGCAGCTTCTAGACTTGTGCACGACTCCAAAGTTTCCCGACAGATTTCCTCCATTGTAATAGTGAGTGTTGTCAGCTTTGCAAATTATTCTCGCTGTATGTCCTCGGCACGGTGGAGTTGCTGCCTCCTTCAGCGACCGAGACCCGGGTTCCACCCCGACTGCACGTGGGGTTTCTCCGGGTGCTCCGGTTTCCCCCCCCCACCTTCCACAGACGTGCCGGTTTGCAGGTCGATTGGCTTCTGTAAATCCTCACGGGAGGAATGGCGCGGCACGGTGGCGTGGCGATAGAGTCGCTGGCTCACCGCGACAAAGGCCTGGGTTTGACCCTGACCACCGGTGGCGGCTGTATGGAGTTTGTACGTTCTCCCAGTGACTGCGTGGGTTTTCTCCGGGTGCTCCAGTTTTCTCCCACGTTCCCGATCTATTCCCCTCATAACAATGACCTCCCGTGACAATAAACAAGACTAGGGTATCTGGGCGGGCATGGACTAGATGGGCCGAAGGGCTCGTTTCCATGCTGTGTCATATATGAGCAGAATTAGGCCATTCGGCCCATCAAGTCTACTCCGCCATTCAATCACAGCTGATCTATCTCTCCCTCCTAACCCCATTCTCCTGCCTTCTCCCCATAACCCCCGACACACGCACTGATCAAGAATCTTTCCATCTCTGCCTTAAAAAATATCCACTGACTTGTCCTCCACAGCCCTCTGTGGCAAAGAATTCCACCGATTCACCACCCTCTGACTAAAGAAATTCCTCCTCATCTCCTTCCTAAAGGAACGTCCTTTAATTCTGAGGCTGTGCCCTCTGGTCCTAGACTCTCCCACTAGTGGAAACATCCTCTCCACATCCACTCTATCCAGGCCTTTCACTATTCTGTACGTTTCAATGAGGTCCCCCCCTCATCCTTCTAAACCCCAGCGAGTACAGGCCCAGTGCCGTCAAACACTCGACATGTGTTAACCCACTCATCCCTGGGATCATCCGTGTAAAGCTCCTCTGGACCCTCTCCAGAGCCAGCACATCCTTCCTCAGATATGGTGCCTCAGACATGTTAAAGGCGTGGTCTGTAGACAGGAAGGTTGTATGTAGGGTTGCCAACTGTCCCGTATTAGCCGGGACATCCCGTATTTTGGGCTAAATTGGTTTGTCCCGTACGGGACCGCCTTTGTCCCATATTAGGCCCAGACGGCGCTTTAGGCCCAGACACTGTAGGCCCGGACACTGTAGGCCCGGAGGCCCGGGCGCCGACTAACGGAGGTTGCATAGCAACCCGCCTCCCGGCCCAGGCGGCCTCCGTTGGTGGAGCAGGAACACGTGGCCGCTGGCTGGGTTAGGTCACGTGGGGCGCAGGGGCGGTGACGTCACCTTGTCCATTATTTGGGAGCGAGGAAGATGTGATGTGACTTGGCAACGAGGATATCGTGTGTGTACCGTCTTAACCCGTGCGCTTTATTCCCCCTCCCCCGGCAGGTTTGCGGCCTCTGACTGCGCGGTAGAGGCGAGGACGCGAGGTCCTTAGGGCAGTTAGAGGTGGTGACGAGGGAAAGAAAATCAGTGCGTTCTCTATTCAAGGCGGGAAGAGACGAGGGTGCCAGACGGAAGTCCGCCTAGAGTGAGATGCATGTCAAGTTTCAGGCCGAGAGAAGAACGGTTCACCAAAATCCACCAACAAAATTCATTATATTTTATGTTTTAGAGATATATATAAATAGATAGAAAGAAAATAAATATTGGATAATCTACACACGTTTTCAGAAATCTTTAATGATAATATCATTGCGTCTCTCCCTCCCCACTAGGGTTGCCAACTGTCCCATATTAGCCGGGACATCCTGTATTTTGGTCTAAATTGGTTTGTCCCTTAGGGTACCACCGTATTAGGCCCAGACAGCACTGTAGGCCCGGACAGCACTGTAGGCCCGGACACTGTAGGCCCGGACACTGTAGGCCCGGACACCACTGTAGGCCCGGACACTGTAGGCCCGGACAGCACTGTAGGCCGGGACACTGTAGGCCCGGACACTGTAGGCCGGGACACTGTAGGCCCGGACAGCACTGTAGGCCCGGTCAACACTGTAGGCCGGGACATTGTAGGCCGGGACACTGTAGGCCGGGACACTGTAGGCCCGGGGGCCGCTGTCGTCCTGGACAGTGTAGGCCCGGACACTGTAGGCCTGGACACTGTAGGCCCGGTCACTGTAGGCCCGGACACTGTAGGCCCAGACAGCACTGTAGGCCCGGACTACACTGTTGGCCCGGACACTGTAGGCCCGGACAGCACTGTAGGCCCGGACAGCACTGTAGGCCCGGACACTGTAGGCCCGGACAGCACTGTAGGCCCGGACACTGTAGGCCCGGACACTGTAGGCCCGGACACTGTAGGCCCGGACAGCACTGTAGGCCAGGACACTTTAGGCCGGGACATTGTAGGCCGGGACACTGTAGGCCGGGACACTGTAGGCCGGGACACTGTAGGCCCGGGGGCCGCTGTCATCCTGGACAGTGTAGGCCCGGACACTGTAGGCCCGGACTGTAGGCCCGGTCACTGTAGGCCCGGACACTGTAGGCCCGGACAGCACTGTAGGGCCGGACAGCACTGTAGGCCCGGACATCACTGTAGGCCCGGACAACACTGTAGTCCCGGACAACACTGTAGGCCCGGACACTGTAGGCCCGGACACTGTAGGCCTGGGGGTCGCTGTAGTCCCGGACAGTGTAGGCCCGGGCACCGCCTGACGGAGGTTGCATAGCAACCTGCCTCCCGGCCCGGGCAGCCGCCATTGGTGGAGTGGGAGCACGTGGCTGCTGGTTGGGTGAGGTCGTGCAGATGACGTCACCTTTTGTCCCTTATTTGGGAGTGAGGAAGTTGGCAACCCCTACTCACCATCCAAGTCTCTCACGGTGCAGGGTCTCAGGGGGAAGATCTTTGCGTCTTCTTGAACCACAGTCCAGGGCCACCAGGACTGGAGAGGAGCCAATGTTCCTTTGTTGAAGAATGTCCAAACTGACAGAAGGTCGACTGTGTCACAAGACACAGAAAATGTTAATGGTGGTCACGGGAGGAATGTGTCACAATACACAGTGCATCGCACCCTGCTGCGTATGGGGCTGCACACGGAGGACCAACAGCATATTGGGCAGGTGGGCATAATGTTTTGGCTCATCAGGTCAGAATGTTTTTGCTGATCGGTGTATATTGATAAATGACTTGAACATTAACGTAGAATGGTTGGTTATTAAGGTTGCTGGTGATGCCAAGGTTGCTAAAGGCTGTCACAGTACCCAGAGGGATATAGATCAACGACGTAAATGGGTTAGAGACATGGCAGATGGAGTTTAACCCGAGCAAGTGTAAGATGTTGCACTTTGGGATGTAAAGGGAAAGTAGACAGCAAATGGCAAGACCCTTAACAGCATTGATGTACAGAGTCCAAGCCCATATCTCCCTGAGAGTGGCAACACAAGGAGATGGAGTGGGGGTGAAGAAGGCGTATGGTATACTTGCCTTCGGTGGTCGGGGCATTGAGTGTAAGAGTCAAGAAGGTTTCATGCAGCTCGATGAGACTGTGGTCAGGCCACATGTGGAATATTGCCTGCAGTTCTGGTCAGCCCATTTGCAGGAATATGGCTTTGGAGAGGGTGGAGAGGAGGTTTGCCAGGCGGCCGCCTGGATTAGAGGCTTTCAGCAACAGAGGGAGGTTGGAGAGGATGCAGAGGAGGTTTGCCAGAAGGCCGCCTGGATTCGAGGCTTTCAGCAACAGAGGGAGAGGTTGGACAGACTTGGATTGGCTTCTCTGGAACGCCAGAGATTGAGGGCGACGATGGCAGTATACAAGAGGATATAGTGGGACGGGTCTTTCACACAGAGGGTGGTGGGTGCCTGGAAGATGCTGCCAGGGGTGGTGGTGGAGATACGATAGTGGTGTCTAACAGGTTTCCAGACAGGCACGGGGACGTGGAAGGAATGGTAGGATTAGTTTATGTTGACATCACGTTGGGCACAGACACTGTGGGCCGAAGGGCCTGAACCTGTGCTGTACTGTTCTGTGTTCTATGTTCTATGTTCTAGAGTCATCCAGGCCCTCTAGTCCTCCAACTCCATGCCAATTATCAATCACCTTGGAACGAAAACGCCATTTAAAAGACATTTGGGCAGGTACATGGATATGAAAGGTTTAGAATGATATGGGCCTAACACGGGTAGGTGGGAATAGTGTAGTTGGGTCAGCATGGGCAGGCTGGGCAGGCTGGGCTGAAGGGCCTGTTGACGATGACAACCACTTACATTTATCTATATCAATCCCAATTTTTTCCTCAAATTTTACCACTCACCTACACACCCGGCTAGGGTTGCCAACTGTCCTGTATTAGCTGGGACATCCTGTATTTTGGGCTAAATTGGTTTGCCCCGTATGGGACCGCCCTTGTCCTGTATTAATGCCGGGGGGCGCTGTAGGCCCGGACGCTGTAGGCCCGGACGCTGTAGGCCCAGACGCTGTAGGTCTAGATAGTGTAGGCCCGGATGCTGTAGGTCCGGACAGTGTAGGTCCGGCGCTGCCTAACGGAGGTTGCATAGCAACCCGCCTCTTGGCCTGGGCGGCCGCCATTGGTGGGATGGGAGCACGTGGCCGCTGGCTGGGTGAGGTCACATGCGGCGAGGGGCGGTGACGTCACCTTGTCCCGTATTTGGGAGCGAGATAGTTGGCAATCCTACACCATTCCACCAATTCACAACTCTCTGGGTGAAAAAGTGTCTTCTCACCTCAGTTTTAAATGGCCTCACCTTTATTCTTAGACTGTGGCACCTGGTTCTGGACTCCCCCAACATTGGGAACAGTTTTCCTGCATCTAGCTTGTCCAGTCCTTTTATAATTTTATATGTTTCTATTAGATCCCCTCTCATCCTTCTAAACTCCAGTGAATACAAACCCAGTCTTTCCAATCTTTCCTCATATGACAGTCCCGCCATCCCAGGGATTAACCTCATGAAGCTACGTTGCACTGCCTCAATAGCAAGGACGTCCTTTTGGAGGCAGCGACTCCAATAGATCCCTTTGATGGTGGGGAGGTTAGTTCCTGCAGTGTTCAGCTCATTTTGTGATCAATGTTCCTGGGCGTTTGGGTTGCCGAACCGGGCCAAGTTGCAAACAGTGAAGAGGTTTCAGCCCCTTGGCCAGGATCATTTGGACCTGCTTCTTGTTTACCTCCGCTTCAAATACCAGAGGGCATTGCTTTAAGATGAGAGGAGCAAAGTTTAGAGGAGATGGGCGGAACATGTTGTCAAGCTGGAAAGGGTGCAGAGAAGATTTATGAGGATGGTGCCAAGACTTGAGAGCCAGAGCTTCAGGAAGGGTAAGGTTGCCAACTGTCCCATATTAGCCAGGACAGCCCGTATTTTGGGCTAAATTGGTTTGTCCCGTACAGGACCGCACTTGTCCTGTATTAGGCCCGGGGGGCGCTGTAGGCCCGGACGCTGTAGGCCTGGACACTGTAGGCCCGGACACTATTGCCGGACAGTGTAGATCCGGATACTGTAGGCCCGGGGGGGGCGCTGTAGGCCCGGACACTGTATGGTCGGAAAGTGTAGTCCCGGACAGTGTAGGTCCGGAGGCCCGGGCTCCCCCCAACATTGGGAACATTTTTCCTGTCCAGTCCTTTTATAATTTTATAAGTTTCTTAAACGTTGCGATAGTCCCAGCCTCAACTACCTCCTCCGGCAGCTCGTTCCATAAACACCCGCCACCCTTTTTGTAAGAAATGTTACCCCTCAAGCTCCTGTTAAACCTTGCCCCTTTCACCTTGAACCTATGTCCTCTGGTCCTCGATTCCCCTACTCTGGGAAAGAGACTGTGTCTACCTGATCTATTCCTCTTATGATTGTGTAGGTGGGGCTAGAGTAGATGGGACATGTTGATCGGCCTGGGAAGTTGGGCTGACCATGCTGGGTGTCCATGCTGTAGAACTCTGACTCTAGGTTGTACACACAGGGGGTGGTGGGTGCTTGGAGCAAGCTGCCGGGGGTGGTGGTGGAGTCAGATACCAGAGAGGCGTTCAAATTGGACATTTGGAGAAGCACATGGATGTGCAGGGAATGGGGGGGGATATGGGTTATGTGCAGGCAGATAAGAGTTGGTCTTGGCATCATGTTCGGCACAGACATTGTAGGCCGAAGGGCCTGTTCTCGTGCTGTACTGTTCTATGTTCTATGTATTTATTGCCATTGTTCGGCACATGGACAGGGGGTGATATTAAGGAATATCTGAGGAAGGATGTGCTGGCTCTGGAGAGGGTCCAGAGGAGGTTTACGAGAACGATCCCAGGAATGAGTGGGTTCACATATGACAGCACTGGGCCTGTACTCACTGGAGTTTAGAAGGATGAGGGGGGACCTCATTGAAACTTACTGAACAGTGAGCGGCCTGGATAGAGTGGATGTGGAGAGGATGTTTCCACTGGTGGGAGAGTCTAGGACCAGAGGGCACAGCCTCAGAATTAAAGGACGTTCCTTTAGGAAGGAGATGAGGAGGAATTTCTTTATCAGAGGGTGGTGAATCTGTGGAATTCATTGCCACAGAAGGCAGTGGAGGCCGTCAGATGATATTTTGAAGGCAGAGATAGGTAGATTGTTGATCAGTGCGGGTGTCAGGGGTTATGGGGAGAAGGCAGGAGAATGGGGTTAGGAGGGAGAGATAGATCAGCCGTGATTGAATGGCGGAGTGGACTCGATGGGCCGAATAGTCTAATTCTGCTGCTTGAACCTAATGTATGAATTTCTCGGCTTTTGGTTTGCAGTGGAAGAGAGAGAGACGGAGAAAGAGGACTCTCAGGGCTGGTCTGAGAAGGAGCGTCAGCAGAACAGTGGAAGTGAAGCCGAGGACAAGTCCCAAGCCCATCACGCACGCCACTGGTGCCAGAGAAGTGAGTCAGCTCACCTGTTCACTTCAGTTTATCGTCACCTGTACCGAGGTACAGTGAGAAGCTTGTGTTGCGTGCTAACCAATCAGTGGAAAGACAATACATGATTACAATCAAGCCGTTCACAGTGTACAGATACATCATAGAGGGAATAACGTTTAGTGCAAGGTAAAGCCAGCAAAGTCCGATCAAGGATAGTCCGAGGGTCACCAATGAGGTAGATAGTAGTTAGCACTGCTCTCCTGAATAGATCGGGTAGATAGAGAGGAATAGATCGGGTAGATGCATAGAGTCTCTTGCCCAGAGTAGGGGAATCGAGAACCAGAGGACATAGGTTTAGGGTGGGTGGGGGGGGGAAAGATTTAACAGGAACCTGAGAGGCAACTTTTTCACATAAAGGGCGGTGGGTGGATGGAACCAGTTGCTGGAAGTTGAGGCAGGGACTATCACAATGCTTAAGAAACATTTGGACAGAGTCACAGATAGGACAGGTTGAGAGGGATATGGGGGAAATGCAGGCAGGTGGGGCTAGTCTAGATGGGACATGTTGGTTGGCGTGGGCAGGTTGGGCTGAAGGACCTGTTTCCATGCTGTGTCACTCCATGGAAACATCTGTCTGCACTCGCTGGAGTGTAGAAGGATGAGGGGGGACCTCATTGAAACTCACCGAATAGTGAGCGGCCTGGATAGAGTGGATGTGGAGAGGATGTTTCCACTGGTGGGAGAGTCCAGGACCAGAGGGTTAGAATTAAAGGACACTCCTTTAGAATGGAGTTGAGGAGGAGTTTCTTTAGTCAGAGGGCGGTGAATCTGTGGAATTCATTGCTGCAGACGGCTGTGGAGGCCATCAATTTATATTTTTATGGAGGAGATTGACAGATTCTTGACTAGTGCAGGTGTCAGGGGTTAAGGGGAGAAGGCAGGAGAATGGGGTTCGGAGGAGGGGTGCCAACTATCTCACTCCCAAATACGGGACAAGGTGACGTCACCGCCCCGAGCCCCACGTGACCTCACCCAGCCAGCGGCCACGTGCTCCCGCTCCACCAACAGCGGCCGCCCGGGCCGGGAGGCGGGTTGCTACGCAACCTCCGTTAGGCGGCGCCCGGGCCTCCGGACCTAGACTATCCGAAGCTAAAATGTATGAAACCTAGAGTGTCGGGACCTAAACTGTCGGGGCCTAAACTGTCGGGGCCTAAACTGTCGGGGCCTACAGTGTCCGGACCTACAGCGCCCCTGGGCCTACAGTGTCCAGGCCTACAGTGTTGGGGCCTACAGTGTCTGGATCTACAGCGCCCCCCGGGCCTAATACGGGACAAGGGCGGTTCCATAAGGGACAAACCAATTTAGCCCAATATATGGGATGTCCCAGCTAATACGGGACAGTTGGCAACCCCTAGTTGGGAGGGAGAGATAGATCAGCCATGATTGAATGGCGGAGTTGACCTGATGGGTTTAACGGCCTGATTCTGGTGCGTTGACCGTATGAAGGATGTTTTACTGTTTGTTGGCGTCTGTTCTCCAGGCAGGATACCGAGGAACCCACCGGCCTTGAGGAGGAAGCCCCCTGCTTGCGTGCCACCAGCAGCGTCCGTGCCAATTAGACGTTCCACCTCCTGCCCTCGCTCCATCTCGTCCTTGGCATCGCCAGCCCAGTCCCCGGGGGCAGAGCCGCGGTCCACGTCTGCCAAGCCCGCCGCGGCCGTGTCCAGGCTGGCCGCCGGCTTACGGTCACAGTCCCTCAACCGCACGGCCATCCCGCAACAGATACCGCACAGCATCAGCCTGGGAACCATCCACTCTGGGCCAGTAAGTAGGGCCACCATCTCTCAGTGTAGTACGGAGATACAGGGCCGAAACAGGTCCACCAAGTCCGCGCCGACCAGCGATCCCCCCCTACACTAGTTTAGTTTAGAGAGACAGCGCGGAAACAGGCCCTTCGGCCCACCGAGCCCGCACCGACCAGCGATCCCCGCACGACAACACTGTATGGAGTTTGTACGTTCTCACCGTGACCTGCGCGGGTTTTCTCCGAGATCTTCGGTTTCCTCCCACACTCCAAAGACGTGCAGGTTTGTAGGTTAATTGGCTTAGTGTAAATGTAAAAAATGTCCCCAGTGTGTGTAGGATAGTGTTAGTGTGCGGGGATCGCTGGGCGGCACGGACCTGGTGGGCCGAAGGGCCTGTTTCCGCGCTGTATCTCTAAACTAAACTAAACATTGGAATGCATCTTTCACTGGAGGTGGTTCGATGTTGGACATTTCAGTCGGCAATTTGAAGTGTAAAATGAAGGGGAGTAATTCACAGAGGGAGGATGTAGGGGGCAATAAAATGCAGAGATGTGTCAAACGACCCACCCTGGACCCGGCAGATAAAGTGGATAATGTTGGGATAGTTTATGATTCTGTCTCTTTAAGCTTCGGGTGTGGGTCTGGTGGGCAGGCTGAAGGGTCGCGGTAAGTGGGGACTAGGGGCTCCGGGGGGGGGACTCTTTTTTTGCTTCCCCTCTCTCCCTCTCCTCTCTGCCCCCTTCCCCTCTCTTGCTCTCTCCCCTCTCTCCCCCTCTCTCCCCCCCCTCTCTCCCCCTCTCCTCCCCCCTCCTTCGCCCCCTTCGCCCCCCCTCTCCTCTCCCCCTCTCCCCTCTCCCCCCCTCCCCTCTTCCCCCTTCTCCCTCTCCCCCCTCTCTCCCCCCTCTCCTCCCCCCTCTCTCCCCTCGCCTCTCTCTCCCCCTCTCTCCCCTCTCTCCCCTCATCTCCCCCCTCTCTCCCCCTCTCTTCTCCCTCTCTCCCCCTCTCTCCCCTCTCTCCCCCTCTCCCCCCCTCCGCCCTTTTCCCCCCTCTCCCCCTTTCTCCCTCTCCCCCTCCCCTCTCCCCCTCTCCCCCTCTCTCCCCCCTCTCTCCCTCTCTCCCTCCCCCCTCCCCCCTCCCCCACTCCCCCCCTCCTCTCTCCCCTCCCTCTCCACCCCCTCTCCCCCTCTCCCCCTCCCCCTCTCCCCTCCCTCTCCCCTCTCTCCCCCCTCTCCCCCTCCCCCCTCTCCCCCTATCCTCTCCTCTCCCCCCCTCTCCCTCCCTCCCTCCCTCTGCCCTGTCCTTCCCCCCTACCCTCCTCTAGGGGAAGTCTCGGCAGCTGAGGGAGAGTTCTCCCAACCTGTGTAGGGGAAAGGTGAATGTTCTGCGTCTGCCGCTAGCTTAGTCACCCGCGTGTGGATCGCAGATACTTACAACCCTGGTGGTCGACGACCGACTTGAAGAGAATGTGGGTGAGGGGCCAATCCCCCCCAACAAGCAGTCAAGTCCGTGTCAAATGCAGCAGGAAAAAACCCAGCAATTGGCTTTGGATTAAACGGAGAGACAACAACTGAGCTGCAAGATGAAGACAGCTGGGGATGGAACTGAGGGGGGGGGGGGGGCATGGGGGGTGGTACGGGATGCTATGTATCACCGATGAGCCCATCTGGAGAGCAAAGAGGTCCTTCTGCAGTTGTACAGGGCCCTAGTGAGACCACACCTGGAGTACTGTGTGCAGTTTTGGTCTCCAAATTTGAGGAAGGATATTCTTGCTATTGAGGGCGTGCAGCGTAGGTTCACTAGGTTAATTCCCGGATTGGCGGGACTGTCATATGTTGAAAGACTGGAGCGACTAGGCTTGTATACACTGGAATTTAGAAGGATGAGAGGAGATCTTATCGAAATGTATAATATTATTAAGGGGTTGGACTCGTTAGAGGCAGGAAACATGTTCCCAATGTTGGGGGAGTCCAGAACAAGGGGCCACAGTTTAAGAATAAGGGGTAGGCCATTTAGAACAGAAATGAGGAAAAACTTTTTCAGTCAGAGAGTTGTGAATCTGTGGAATTCTCTGCCTCAGAAGGCAGTGGAGGCCAATTCTCTGAATGCATTCAAGAGAGAGCTAGATAGAGCTCTTAAGGATAGCAGAGTCAGGGGGTATGGGGAGAAGGCAGGAACGGGGTACTGATTGAGAATGATCAGCCATGATCACATTGAATGGCGGTGCTGACTCGAAGGGCCGAATGGCCTCCTCCTGCACCTATTGTCTATTGTCTATTGTTGCGGGCCTATCAATGAAGTGTCAAAGAAGGAGGGTGCCCACCTGATGACCCGATGACTTGCCCACCCTCCCTTTCACCACCCCAATCCCACCGCCAACATCTGGACTTACCACAGCAATTGTAACATTGATTTTAGAAGGATGAGAGGGGATCTTATAGAGACGTATGAAATTATAAAAGGTCTGGACAAACTAGATGCAGGAATAATGTTCCCAATGTTGGGGGAGTCCAGAACCAGGGGCCACACAGTCTAAGAATAAAAGGGAGACCATTTTAAACTGAGGTGAGAAGGAACTTTTTCAACCCAGAAAGTTGTGAATTTGTGGAATTCTCTGCCACAGAGGGCAGTGGAGGCCAATTCACTGGATGAATTTAAAAGAGAGTTAGATAGAGCTCTAGGGACTAGCGGAATCAAGGGATATGGGGAGAAGGCAGGCACGGGTTACTGATTGTGGATGATTAGCCGTGATCACAATGAATGGCGGTGCTGGCTGGAAGGGCCGAATGGCCTCCTCCTGCACCAATTTTCTATGTTTCTATGGTTCTATCACGTCCTATTAGCTCTCCTGCCAACTTGCATTTCTTTTCCAGACACACGTGATGTACTTGAGCACAGGCCCAGCAGCACAGGCCCAGCAGCACAGGCCCAGCAGCACAGGCCCAGCAGCACAGGCCCAAGTCGCTGCATGACTCAGAAATTCCACTTGCAACGGTCAATTTTTAGACAGATTTCGCCCCCTGAAATTCTGCGCAATTTCTAATTTCTCACCATCAGTAACAATACGTTCTCAAAACACGACTACAAATGCAATAACACTCATGCTAGTAATGCTACATGCCATTAAATCCTTTATTTCACTTTCAGTGCTATCATGAACCTCGTAGTGTACGTCAAGGAATCCATTTCAGTAACATTGGTGTGCATCAATGAATGTCATAGAGTCATGGAGTGATACAGCGTGGAAACTGGCCCTTCGGCCCAACTTGCCCACACCGGCCAACATGTCCCATCCACCCTAGTCCCACCTGCCCGCATTTGGTCCATATCCCTCCATAGCTGTCCTATCCATGTGCCTGTCTAACTGCTTCTTAAATGTTGGGATAGTCCCAACCACAACTACCTCCTCTGGCAGCTTCCTTCATACACCCACCACCCTCTGAGTGAAAAAGTTACCCCTCAGGTCCCTATTAAAACTTGTTACCTTCACCGTAAACCTGTGTCCTCTGGTCCTCGATTCATCTATTCTGGGCAAGAGACTCTGTGCATCTACCCGATCTATTCCTCTCGTGATTTTATACACCTCTATAAGATCATCCCTCATCCTCCTGCGCTCCAGGGAATAGAGTCCCAGCCTACTCCACCTCCCCCTGTAGCTCAGACCCTTGAGTCCTGGCAACATCCTCATAAATCTTCTCTGTACCCTTTCCAGCTTAACATCTTTCTGATAACACGGTGCCAAGAACTGAACACAATACACTAAATGCGGCCTCACCAACATCATATACAACTGCAACGTGACCTCCCAACTTCTATAATCAATACTGACTGATGAAGGCCAATGTGCCAAAAGCTCTCATCCTCCTGCGCTCCAGGGAACAGAGTCCCAGCCTTCTCAGCCTCTCCCTGTAGCTCACACCCTTGAGTCCTGGCAACATCCTCGTAAAGGGTTGCCAACTATCTCACTCCCAAACAAGGGACAATTATCTGGCATCCAGGCCTACACCGTCTGGGCCTACACCGTTCGGGCCTACAGTGTCCGAGCCCACAGTGTCCGGGCCCACAGTGTCCGGGCCCACAGCGTCCGAGCCCACAGTGTCTGGGCCCACAGTGCCCGGACCCACAGCCTCCGGGCCTACAGCGTCTGGGCCCACAGCGTCCGGGCCCACAGAGTCCGAGCCCTCATTGTCCGGGGCGTGGCTGTGTTCTGCAGCTGCGGCTCACCGGCAGTCTCTCTGTCTTTTTTTTTGTTTTTGTCTATTGTCATCGTTTAATGTACGTTTTGTTCTATTTTTAACTCTGTATATGTGAGGGGTGGTGGGGGGGTGGTGGGGGGGTGGGGGAAACATTTTTTTCTAATCTCCTCCTCAACGGAGATGCGACCTTTACCGTGTTGTGTCTCCGTTCGTGCTACGGCCTAACACGGTGGAGTTGGCGGCCTCCAGCTGGGATCGACCTTGAAGACTCCGGTCGCAGGGCCTGGACTTACCATCTCGGAGGCTTCGGCCGTGGGCCCTGCAGACCGCAACATCGGGAGCTCGCAGGTCCCTGGCTGGCGACCGGCTTTCGGGAGCTCCAGCCGTAGCAGCTTCGTCCGCCCCGGAGCGCGAGGTACGATCGACCCGCTCGCAGGCCCTTCATCGCCCTGCGTGGCCTGGCCGCGGCACTTTCCATCGCCCGGTGGGGGCTCAGGACCTTCATCGGCCTGCTCGGCTCGGCCCTGGGACTTTCCATCGCCCGGTGGGGGCTTCAAAAGTTGGGAGCCTCGATCGCCTCGTGGCACCACGGGAGAAGAATGAGGAGGAGATAATGACTTTTCTTTGCCTTCCATCACAGTGAGGGTGTGCCTGGAGCAATCACTGTGATGGCTGTTTGTGTTAAAATTGTATCTGTGTGTCCTGTGTTTTTGTTGTCTACTGCCGGACCCTGACGTGAGAGGACGCTGGCGCTATTTGTTTGCCGCTTCTCCGTCAGGATAGATTGTCTGTTTGTTTTTATGTTATGACTGTTTTTGTAAAGCGTCTTTGAGCACTTGGTAAAGCGCTATATAAAATAAATGCTTATTATTATTATTATTACAGCGTCCGGGCCCACAGTGTCCAGGCCCACAGCGTCCGGGCCTACAGCACACCCCCCCACCCCCCCGGGCCTAATACGGGACAAGGGTGGTCCCGTACGTGACAAACCAATTTAGCCCAATATTCGGGATGTCCCGGCTAATACGGGACAGTTGCCAACCCTAGTTGTGCGAGGCAGCGATCTTTAACCTCTGTCAAACTGCAGCTTCTACAACAATGCATCTCCTCAATGCATCAACCCAATGCATTGGAGCCCATGCATTGCTGGAAGTGAAAGTCCCCACAGTCACAAAGATTCGCCGCAGTTCCCTGCCCGATTGCCGTGCCGACGGTGGTGTCATTTGGTGACCTTGACCTTCCAATGAATAAGATTTTTGTTTGGTTTTGTCTTTGCATTTACAGCATGTCTCACTGCTGAATTTTAGAACAAAGGAGCAGGAAGAAGAACTGGTGAGAGAAACGCAGGCAGCACTCAATGAGATGAGGATCAAGTTCCCGGGGAAATCGAACGAAGAAGCGGAGGTGTTGTTGGATGAAGTGAGTCAGCAGCCAATAGGGGTTGCCAACTATCTCGCTCCCAAATAAGGGACAAAAGGTGACGTCACCGCCCCGCGCCCCACGTGACCTCACCCAGCCAGCGGCCACGTGCTCCCGCTCCACCAATGGCGGCCGCCCGGGCCGAGAGGCGGGTTGCTATGCAACCTCCGTTTAGGTGAACACACTTGGCCCCGCTCCTCGAACACACTCCGTTAGCCTACACTGTCCGGGCCTTCAGTGGGAGTCCGGGCCTATAGCGGTTTCCGGGTCTACAGTTTTCGGGCCTACATTGTCCGGGCCTACATTGTCCTACATTGTCCGGGCCTACAGTTTCCGGGCCTACAGTTTCCGGGCCTACAGTGTCCGGGCCTACAGCGGTTTCCGGGCCTACAGT